>NC_056713.1:3407830-3482830 GCF_018831695.1 Puntigrus tetrazona
AATGCAAAACGTATTAAATAATAAATAATAAAATATAGAACAAATATTTTAAAGATGCTATTATACTTGATAATAATAACAATAATAGTAATAATAATATCTTAACTATAGCCATTCACCAACAAAAAAATCTCAGATTAAATTATGTATTTGTCTGCTGAGCATAACAAACAATTCAAAACCAATGATTTTCAAACTAAGCCTCTCCTTCCTTGCAAAACATATTGGTTTGGAGTGACAGAAGCTGTTCCCCCTGAGGGACCCTTTAACTGATCATTACCAGCGCCACATTGTTTATGAGATCAGAATAAAATTGAACAGTTCCTGCGGGAAATTTCCTGTGGTTCTCAAAAAAAGATTGCCCCATTATGAGTCACATGTAGTGAGCATCCAATCACAGCACAGACCATATAATTTTTACTACCACAAAACAAACACACACATGATTTGACGTTGGGCTTATCAGATGTGCTTCCGATAAGAGTGGGAAAGGCTCTGAGTGCTGCTAAGAATTATGTGTCGTCAGAGGTAAAAGAGGTAAAATGCACACATTTTCAAATACAATCAGTCATCAATTCATATACGCCTCCCCAACAGACGCACAAAAGCAAGACAATTGAGGAATGCTGGCACACAGACACACAATAAATCAGAGGGTGGAGCGGATCTTTCCTTGCATGTGTAGACCGCCATGCTTGCATACTTGGCAAACATCATGGGGGTATTGACAGTTAATCCCGTGGATATTAATAGAGTGCGGTGTGATGATGCACTACACCTAACAACATAACTTTAGACCTACTTAACGAAGAGGTTTCCATGGATATAAAAAGCAGTTTTCCTGTTTCTCCGGTTGCCAGGGTGGTTCAGGCAACAACGTAAGACAGCGTGTCACCCAAACTGATTTACTGGGATCCACCTTATCACATATCTTGTGCTTTGACGTCTTGATCTTCATGACACATAAACATGACCAAAGCTCACTCACAGATCTGTGCCGCACTTATGTTCAACTCTTCTTCAAGAGTATGAAAAACCTCAACCTCTAGTCTGTGTGGTGTTTTTTCATGATCTCAAAAACTTTAATCCATTTAAAAATTCAATTGACAATGCTTATTCAGTTAATTGAGTTAATTCAGATAATGGATTTGTCCAGATTCTCTTGATTAAGGGATGTTCCAATAAATTAATCCTGATCTGATGAGAAAACAACTATTTTTTCTATTTTTCAAATATTTTATTAACTATTAATTTTTGCAATGTGATTTTAAGACACAACTGAGATTTGTGCAAATTAACACTAGCCACCTATTCGCTAAAAATAGATAAAAAATTATAAATGTTCATTAGTGTATTGGGTAAATGAAGCAGTTTCTAAGTGCTAATCTATCTCTGTATCTGGTCCTTGAGGGGTCTTGTATAGATTTAGGATTTCTTGTATAAGTCCCAACCTCAAGCTGTGGTTCACATTTACCATTGTTATGGAAATTTTGCAGGTGAATTGTCATATAGTCATATGAATACACTGTGTGCTTGGTATAAAAGTGATGGTGTCTGAGTGGTTTCCAGTGGTCTGGCACAGGGGTCTGGTGTTTGAACTGGGTCTAAGTTTTAGTCTTGTCCTAACTTGAACTCTAACAACTTCTACCTGGAAAAGTGAAAAGATCCTAGATGTCTCTGCTGTCAGCAGGCATCTATAAAACACTTGTTACTCGGGACCTGTCATGTGACATGGGTCAGCACTTGAACTATTGACTGCAGCGCACTACCTCATGTGCTGCATGTAACGAGAGGCAATCATCTCTCCTACACGGCAAGGAATGCAGACTATTGACAATCCCATGACAATCCTAAAACAATAAGTGGAGGATGCATAATAATCAGCCCCTAAACTATGTAATTAGGTCACACGGGATAGCAAGAATCAATAGCAACTGAGCAAAAAAGTTCGCATTCACAAAAGACGCATTTTTGTTTTCATAACAGCTGGATGGGAGCGCATCTGAACGGGAACCATGGTAACCAAGAAGCGTTTATAGAAGTTGAACAATTTGGCGTGAAAACCCAAAACACAAGGTGCAACCGAATGACGCACGAGTGTACTGACCAAAACTGAAAACATAAATACCTTCCAACCAGCGGAGCTGTTACTATCCCCTTTGTCCTTAAAATAAGGGACGCTTTTCACCATCCAGTCGTAGATCTGAGACAAGGTGAGACGTTTTTCGGGGGAGCTCTCGATGGCTTTGGTAATCAGGTCCGCGTATGACATATTTCCCCAGGCGTTGCGCCTGGACGAACTGCTCTTGCGCTGAGCAGCTGCAGCGGCTGCAGCGGCGGCGGCCACCGGAGAAGAAAGCACTGGCACCTGTTGCTGGTGACTTGGGATTTGCTGCTGGTGGATGCAGTTCTCTTGGCATTGGAAATCGCCGCACAGCATGAGGGGCTTCTGATCAGGGTAGTCCTCATTCTCTTCCAGCAAACTGAGGTTGTTAATAAAGTCCGTGTTGCTGGAGGGCTCCTGCTTGACGGACGGGGCCGGGGACGATGTGTTGGAGTCGGCGGCGGTGGGGTTGGGGAACTCCGGACGCGGCAGCGGCCAAGTACAGGAGCGGGGTCTGGAGAGGGGCTCGAAGTCCGGGTCGATCTCGACCATCTGGTTTTGGGCTGCGTCAGCCATGGTACCAGCAATACTGTTTGTCTCTTAAAATGTCACATATGACAATCAAGGAAAAAAAACGTGAAAAACGAAAGAACAAACAGAAAGAAAATGCTGTTACTTTAAACTGACTTGGTTACATTGGAAACGACTGAAAAGTCACAACGTGGCTACAACGGCATCAGATTGGTGTTGTTATAAAGTTTTATAATCCAGTCCAGTCCAGTATTAGGTGATAGTCCTGTTGCTGTCGCTTGTTGAATGTCTGTGTACCAAAACTCTAAGTGCGCTTACTGGAACTCACTATCATATGTCACCTGACACCGCCCATGTACGTGATTGACAAGCGGCCACAACCAATCACGGGCACGCTTTTGAAAGCGAAACAAGCAGTATTTTAGTAAACAAACTTTCACGGAGTTCGGATATTGTGAAAACACTAGCGCTTTTAACCGCGTGTCTTAAAGCGTCATTTTATTTCTTGTACATATACAGACTCGCATGGTTTTGTTTGTTTAATTATGTTCTAACAAAATGTAACTAATCGAAATCAAGGAGAGGAAAGAAGAAACAGAAACAGCCTCGACGCAACTTTCCAGCCAAGATGTTTTTGTTGACCACAGCGGTTATTAAGAATAAAGATCATTTTAATGCTATAATGTAACTGGAAAACGCCGACCCTAACTGTTATTAAGCCTTTGTCTATGCTAATAAATCAGTTTTAACTTTTTTGATTATATAATTATAATATTATTTAATGATTACATCATTATTTTATTGAGTGTATTTATGTATTTATAAATACACATATGATTTAATTTATTCTAAATAATATGTTATTATGTAATATCATATCAATACAACCTTTAATCATTCGGTGGTTTTTAATTAAAACTTGTTTACGTTTTTATTTTATAGAATCTAAACTCTCTCTCTCTCTCTCTCTCTCTCTCTCTCTCTCTCTTATATATATATATATATATATATATATATATATATATATATATATATATATATATATATATATATATATATATATATATATATAATGTATTTTTCCTTAATATCAATAGATCATGCAGCTACATCAATTTCATGACCGCATCTTATTTTAGGTACTTAGTTTAGATGCTTAAATAACTGTTCCTTTACTCAAGGCTATTCTGCCATCTAGTGTATAAAATAAGTAAGTGACCCTGGTATTTGTTATACTCATATCGCATTTAATGATTGTGACCTTGTGTCACAATCCTTACGTTGAGTCAACAACTGCAGGATATGACAGCAACGCGTCCGCCTTCTCTTATTTCAAGAGCACATGGTTCCAGGAAGCCCCCACATGACGAGCTCAACTCACCCCTTCCTTGCGTGTGTGGCATGTACACACCTGTGGGGCTGATCGAGGAAGTGTGAATGTTAGTATCGGCTTCAGGTGTGTTTTTCGTCGGTATTAAGAATACGTCTTACGAGGCTCTTCGACCAAGCACATTACTGAATATTGCCTGTAGAAGTGTACGCTGCCAGACGGTCAGTTATCCAGAAGAAGGGGCGGTAAGTGTGAGAATACCTGTTCTGTTCGATCAAGCAGAACATATGCAAGAGTACAGTAACTGAGTTCAATGTTACTAAGACATTTTAAACTTGGCATGTGAATGTTGACACATAAGGAGGTTCAGATGGGTCAGTGTTGGGCTCAAAGGGACTCTTTACCCTTCATGGGGGATTCCCTCTAAATCTGGTTTAAAGATTAGGGCTATAAATAGAGAGCTCACACTTCAGATATAAATAATACCATGCTCTTACTTAAGCCCTAAACCTATGTTCTGACTGCTTCTTTAGCGACCAAAAGGTCTAAGCAGGATTCCTCAAATATTAGGTATTCTAGGAAGCAGGTTACATGGGGAAATTTCGGTTTTTGGTTCCAAAAACTAAAATAGTTGTATGATATATTAAATATAAAATAATGTTATATTCAAATAAAATAAACATTTTCTTGTTATAACATTATTTTATACACTACTTATAATCTATTGTTATGGATCTGTATTTTCTATTATATATTATATATTTGTGATATTTCTTATTATATAAGTAGCATCAAACAAACAGTATAGTTCTTATTCTAGGTGATAACAAGATTAAATGTAAAAAAAAAAAATGACAAATGATTGCATAACTGCTAATTTGGTGGAGATTTTGGCTGCAGCCTAATTATTCTAAAGACACTGATTAGCATATTAATCAGAGCTAAAATCTGCAGGAAAGTAAACCTCATGGGCCACATTTGAGGGTTCCTAATTATGCACAAACAATGACAATGTGTTTTCTGTGAATGTTTTGTGTTTTGATCTGTTGGTATTTTTGTTTATTGCCTTATGAAGTATTCTGCAAATTAAATGCAAATGAATGCAGGTGAATCTGAGTAAAACTTTTTGTTCTGCATTTTACAGGAAGTGATGCAATATAGAAGTTAACCATGGCTCCACATCCTGTCACTCAAGCCATCATTGATCTGTCAGCAGGAGCATGTGGTAACAGCCTTGTATTATTAATTTCCTGTGTCTACTTTAACAACTGTAATTATGAGGGCTTTTTCTGCATGTCAGATTCCGAACTGTTTATATTCATAAATTCACTTTGATTGCTATAATACAAGGCTGCTATAATATGATATACTGTATTTTACACCTGTTTGATTTGCACACATTTTGCATTATGTTGATCATTTTGCTACTGTATAAGAAACAAGGGAGATCAGTTATTTTAAAACATACAGGCATGTTCTGCACTGTTTCCTCTCTTCTGTTTTTGTAAGGTGGGATTGCATGTGTGTTCAGCGGGCAGCCCTTTGATACAGCCAAGGTGAAGATGCAGACTTTCCCCGGCTTGTACAGAGGCTTTGTCCACTGCTTCGTCTCAGTCTATAAACAGGTTGGACTCCGAGGACTTTATCAGGGCACAACGCCTGCCCTCATAGCCAACATTGCTGAAAATGCTGTGCTCTTCATGAGCTACGGTTTCTGCCAGAATGTTGTCCGGTTTGTTTCAGGACTTGACAGAGACACAGAACTCAGGTGAGATACCATAAAAGTAAAGTGCCACAAAAAAAAAAAAAGACATACCACCATTGAGCATTGATCTTTAGGCGCAAAAAATATGGAAATATGTTGTAAAAATTAATTATCATTGTAACAACTAATGAATTATAACAAGTATGAATATATAAACAATGAAAATAATTAATTTATATTTCTTTGACATGACGATAGTGTCATATTTAAAGAGCAGTGGATTTCAACCTTTTGGAATTAAATATTAATATTAAAAATTGGTGCCATATCAAATAAATAATGTTAGAGTGGTGTATCTAGATACAGTATATACCCTATATGAACAAAATACTTGGGACACGAATTGGGATTCAATTTTAGTGTTTCATTCAGCTCAATTGCCACAGGTATATAAAATCATGCAGTTGGATACAGTCTGTTTTTTGGACACGTTTAAGGGTTAAACTAGGCTCCTTATTTTAAGTGAAGGAAAAACTTAATGCTTTGGCCTACTAAGATATTTTGGAGAATACTATGCTTTGTGGGAATAGCTGGGGGAATGCCCTTATCTATTACAGAATGATTGGTCAATGTAGTCATGGGTGGATGAATTTAGTGTTAATCCTGACCTCAACCCCACTGAACATCAACTGGAACAGAGATTGTGAGATGGCCTTCTTGTCCAATAGGCTGATCTCACAAATGATCTACTGGATAAACAGGCAACAACATAATATACTGTACTGTATATAGTGTGTAATTTAGTGCTTATGTGCTTATGTTTAACTATTCCACTTAATATGAATGATGCAATTCAATCCTTTAGGACAGACACTATGTCACGTGACCCATAGCCTGCATGTATTCAGAGCACTTTATTGGATAAACATTAGGTGTTTATAGTCAATATAAGTGTTACATGTCATGTTCCTCTTAAAATACTGTGTAAAACATTATAATATTAATGGATCCAAATAATAGGATCAATGTCTAGCAAAGTATGAAAGAAATCATCTGAATTCTCCATCTGCCATCAGTGGTTCAACCATAACATTAAGGAACAAAAATAAGAAACAAATAATGACTTTATTCAACAATTTGACATCATAACATCACTGTAGCACCATTTTGGAGAGCATGAGCTAGACTTGCATAGCATATGCTCAAAATTCAAAACGTGTAAATAGTGTAAATAGACACAAACATTTACTTCCATACGAAAAGTATTCTTGTCACTTTTTAACATTATGGTTGAACCGCGTGGAGTATTCAGACAATGTCTTTCATACTTTTTTAGACCATGATAATGTATTTTACTTGGCATTCAATAACGCAGTCACAAACCTTCCGGTTTTCATCCAAAATATGTTAACATTGTGTTCTGAGGATGAACAAAGCTTTTACAGGTTTGGAACAACATGGTGGTAAGTGATTATTGACAAAATCTCCTGATTCACCATGGTTTTTGGAGTTGTGGAATTTGAAAAGGCTCAACCCTCAGGGCCAGACACTTACGCATCAGGCTTCTTATTCCCTGACTTTTCATGATCAGCAACTTTTCAGCCTCGACTGTGGATTTCCTTCCCTCCGGCACTGCTATCATCATTCACACTGCTGATTCCACCTTGATCTTCTCTGTTAGGGTCTAGAGCACCTACTGTCCAGTGTCATGTCCATTTTTCATTCCTTTATTTATGTTTTGAACGAAAAAAATGAAAAAAGTGTGACCAAAATGTTTAATATATTAAAAATGAGGTCCCACTTTCTATTAAATGTTCTTTACTACCATGCACTTGCATTTAAATTAAGTATCATGTCCTTATGTTATGCCATCACCAGCACCTCCACCATCCAGCACTTCCACAGTGCACACTAGCGCTTCTTCACCCCAACATCGCCAATCCCATGGCCTTCTCTGGTTCAATGGAGGAGTGCCTCAGATTCCTATTACAATGCTTGCTTACCTTCCAGATGCAATCACAGTTATATTACACCAACTCGTCTAAAATCACTTTCATTATTTCTCTGCTAGCAGGCCCTGCACTACAGTGGGCTGAGACCAGACCTGTTTAGCAGAGATCACCCCTTCATCTCCACCGGCCAGAGAAAGATTCCCCTCCAGAACCAGCTCCTGAAACCATGTCCGTGGATTATAATCGCCTCACTCCAGCTGAGCGACAGAGAATGCTGACCCGGGGTCTCTGTTTATATTGTTGTGCTCAGGAGCATCCAACCTGTTATACCCAAAATAAAACCACTCACCACTTAAGTCACACTTAATGCTTTGATCTCTTTGATCTCAGTATCAGGCCTCATCAACTTTACCGCCAGCTCCAACTGCAAACCCAGAAAACTGATTCATCCCACCAGCTCCAATCAGTATCTGAAAAAAACATTAGCTTGGTTAACTAACCCTCCAGTCGCCTTTGAGCCATAATAATCTGTCTGGCTGTCCAATAATCTGCCTGGCTTTCCACCAGTGTCAATACGTTCTCCGTTCTTAACACACTCCACTGATTCACTCCGTTCACTCCACACCAGGCACTGGCCACCCAGAGGCCAACACCTCCCTCTCGCTGCGACAAGAATGCTTCTGGTGGCCTAAATTGGCAAGGGACTATTCAATGGCTAAAAGTCCACAACATCTCCCAATGGGTAAACTCATGCCATTGCCCATACACAACCAACTGCATCCTGTTCATCTAGACTACCATGACGTTGGGCTATTTGGCTCTCAGGAGCAGGCTGTGGAAGAGGGGGTACTGTAACGGATCGGCCAGGCTCCACCCTCCCTATCAACGGAGTTGTAATCACCAGCACCTGTCAGCAATCACCGCATCTCATTACGAGCACTATAAGAGTACACACCTCAGTCTCACTCACTGTCCGGTCTTGTAACTACGAAGTGGACTCTCTAACCTTGCATTGCTAAAATCCAAAGAATACTTACCTGTTTATTTACCTCCTCTATTCCCTCCAGATTGTCTTGTGTCTCTTGTGATCCACTGTTCCTCCAAAGCTCTAATAAAGTTTTAGAAGTTATTAATCAGACAGTCTAAACTAATGACTGCTAGTTGACATGTAGTTGCAAAGTTACTTACTGTTAGTAGAATGTCTTTATGTGGACTATCAAAATAAAGTGTTAAATATCCTATAATAACAGTATCAATGTGATCTCCCAAAATTAAGCAGTGTGTGTGATTATTAGATGTATTTTGTGTTTCAGTGATGTTCAGAAGGCCTGCTCGGGCTCTGTTGCTTCTGTCTTCTCCTCTCTGGCTTTATGCCCCACTGAACTGGTTAAATGTCGGCTGCAGGCCATGCATGAGATGGAGGCATCTGGCAAGATCGCCAGTGGACAGAAAAGGTCTGGTTATGCTTTTTAATATATATTTGAAGAGTCCCTTTTTTTGTAAAAATTGTTAAAAATTGTTTTTGTTAACAATGTTATCATTTATTTAATTTATTGTGTTTATATATATATATTTGGGGTTTTTTGGGGGTTTTTTTAAGCAGAAAATACCTCACCTGCCATTTGATTGAGAGCTGGAATGCACAATGAAAAACAAAAAAACATGATTAAAAAATACAAATTTGTTAATCAAGTAAAATAAGAATTAGTAATTTTTTTAACAAGCAGTTCTATATACATACTGTATATATTACTGTACATGAAAAAAACTGAGAGAATTAGTACAAAAATAGTCTTCCTAACAAACTAAACCCACATGGAAGAATAGCGCATGCGTGCACACACACTCTCACACGTAACATCTCAGGGGAAACAAAGTAGACTGGATGCTGAACATTGAACAAACTGGAAAGATTTTTTGACATGATTAACTGATTGACACAACACGGAAAATAGGTCACACAGAGACAGAGCACATGGGGCATGGAAAAACAATAACAGTCCTGGTACGTGACAAAAATAAAAATGTAAAACTTATTTGTATAGTACAATTTTTGTTTAAATCTTTAAAAGAATGTTTGGACAGAATTGTCTTTTAATTAATATACACATAAATTAAGGCAATAACAAGTTCTACCACGATCTAAAATACAACAACAACGTGACAGCTTTTAATGAATGACACCAATGAGATCAACAAAACAATAAATACAATGTCATAAAAAAAGCTTTGTAAATTGCTTTTAACTTTTTGCAAGTAGCATTTTTATGTGCATGTGTTTGACAGGCTTTGAGAATTCCATGAGTACCTGTTTTTTCCAGTCATACCAATTTCCTTCTGGAAAAAGTGCAAACACAAACATTTCTCAAACCTTTATTATTTATTTGTTTGTTGTTCCACATACAGGTTAGGAATAATATTAGTTTACATAAATGATTACAGAATGTAACTTTTTGAGCAATTTAACTTCTTAAAGGGCTTAAGAAAGAAGAAAAAGAAAAAAAAAATCTTGCTGAAATTCTTTTATTTTACAGCACGGTATGGTCTGTTGTGAAAAATGTGTTAAGGACAAACGGACCTCTTGGTTTCTATCAGGGTCTCACCACCACTATAGTCCGTGAGGTACCCGGATACTTCTGTTTCTTTGGAGGATATGAACTCAGCCGCTCAATGTTTGCCCATCACATGGGTAAAGACAAAGAGCACATAGGTCAGTCCATGGGAAGACCACAAAATTTTTTTTTAATTCTGGCACAACATACTCATGTCATTGCATGAGGAATGTACAAGTTGCTTTTTCCTTAATTTGCTGCTTCTTTGGAAAAGAACAGCTTGGAACATTTCTCTTCTATATCTGTGTTTCTAACAGGTGTTGTACCCTTGATGTTTAGTGGTGGTTTTGGTGGTGCCTGTCTGTGGTTGGTTGTGTACCCCATAGACTGTGTGAAGTCTCGCATCCAGGTTCTGTCTTTAGCTGGGAAACAGAAAGGATTCCTCAAGACCCTTATGGGGATTTTACGAAATGAGGGTGAGATTTCACTACTTATCTTTGTTTCAAATCCTACTGACACACTGTATGTAACACCCTGTGCGTCATGGAACCTGTTAAATGACTGATAAATTCTCTACACAGCAAACCCAACTATTTTTTAAATATAGTTTATTGTTACACAGTTTTGTGGGTAATGCATTAGAAGTAATGCAAGTTACATAATCAGATTACTTTTCTCAAGTAACTAGTAAAGTAACGCAATACTGTAATACATTACTTTTAAAAGTAACTTTCCCCAACACTGCTTGTTACATGATACTCTCATAAGCCCAAAATCGCACAGTAGACAAATACTGAGTAAAAAAAAAAACTTTTTTGATAATATCTTTTAATTATTGAATGAAATATAAATTATGAAATGCATTTTTAATTAGAGGCATAATGCCATTTTTAAATGTTTTTTGGTCGTTCATTGACTAAAGCACAGGCTCTTCTCTACAGCATAAAACAAAAATGATAAAATTAAAAATGATAACAATAACTGCACAATAAGAGATTCACTTAATACTGACTGACTTTATTTCTTTTATGAAGATGGAATCACTGAGAACTAACAGTCTAAAACTTTTTATTTGAAAATAATAAACTTTGTTGTTACCATGATCGAGATCTGTGTCTGCTTTAGTTGTGCTCTGGACCCTTGTCTATCAAACATATAATTTCTATTAAAAGTTTTGCTCTGTATGTGAATTGCGAAATTATACTTTTTGTCAGCCAATGCTGCCGGTCATTAGATCATTTTGTGAAGATATTTGACTCAGGAAGCCTTATGAAAAAGAAACTCTAATAATAAAAAAAATCTTTAAAGACTTTTGCGCTTTATTTAAATTAGGGTATTTTACTTTAATTTTATGGGTTTTGTTTGGAAGGCATTGCTATTAGCAATTTGGATTTTTGTGAGCAGTGGTGTAAATCTGTTCTTTTGCACCATCTGGTGGTAATTTAAAAAATTACTTTTGCCGTTATTTTAGTAATTTTAGATACATTTATGTAATTTAAGAGTTGCATACAGTTATGATACAGTTTTATAAAATTAAACTTCTTTCTCAGGGAACAGTTCTGATAGCAATTATGTCCTATACTGTTGTCCTCATGTCGTACTATACTGAAAGTTGATATCTGAATATTAAAATTAAATGTTTGTTTTTCTTTGGAATATTTGTTAAATAATTAGGTACAATTATTTATACTTAAAAAAAAAAGTCTTAGTTATTACCATTTAAGCAATTGTTTGTCTTTCTGATTTAACCCTACTGTAGAACTATTGTACCAGATACAGACAGAGCTGAACAAACTCTATTGCATTGTTTGAAGCATATTTATATTGGGGAGACTTAATTTCTAGTGACTATCGTCAATTTGATTACAGAGACCGCTTCTGCACTTAATAAAAAATTTTTTAAAAAGTGTTAATCTCGTCATTATACATCACTATCACTCTATTCTCCTGTCTGATAGTATCCAGTGCTATATAAATAAAAGTGATTGATTTTCACCCATCTTTTTTTGCAGGAGTGGCACCACTGTATTCTGGTTTGACCCCTACTATGATCCGAACATTTCCTGCCAATGGAGCTCTCTTTTTAGCCTATGAAGTCAGTCGCAAGATAATGATGCAACAGCTTGAACACTAAGTGCCATCCAGTGCATTTTGTTGCTTTTAAAACAGGCCTTTGGAAGTCTTGTATGTTGGAGAAAGACTATATATATATATATATATATATATATATATATATATATATATATATATATATATATATATATATACATACAGTATATAGACCGTTCTGTCGTTACACACACCTGTCTCTATGGTGAGTTGCTCTTGATTGCATGTGACTCTCGAGACTCAAAGCTCTCCATAGCAGCCTTAATGAGGTCTTGGTACATATCTGAACAACTTTAAAGGCTGAAAATGCCTGTGTTTAACAGATGGGTGAACAAACAATACTGTATATTAATATTATATAAAATGCACATATTTTGTAACCTCTTGGATATTTATCCACACAAATACATGTCATTCAGCAACTTTACAAACACTTAATATGCATTGTCATTAAATATGTATTGAATATTAGTTAAAGATTTACAAATATTTCTGTATAAGGATGATTATTTTAGGATAATCAAATAAAGTCAAACTAATTTTTATTTTTAACCATGTATCTATATCACAAAAGATATACATCAATTTTATGCAAGAAATAATTGTGACTAAAGTGTTATTGTAATTGTGATTTTACAATAAACATCAAACAATGGTTTTGCCAGACTTGTGTTTAATATACTGTGACCACCTACCCTAACATGCCATTTTATGGGAAATAAAAAAAAGGAAGAGAAAGAAATAAAAAAAAATCCATGTCTGTACTTAAATAGACTTTGATAACCTGTAATAATGAAACTATTTAGATCTATCCAGACAGATTTTGTACGAAATTGCATTATTTGCAACACTCATCCACACAGAAAAGAGCTTCACTGAAAGGAGTAAAAACTACAACAATATTATGACATTGGAATGTCAATTTCAAGAATACATCAGGTTATATCTGGATATACAGGTTAGATCAGCATTTGACATGTGGTTTAACAGCTCATATTTCCCCTGCCATGTGTTGGTGCAGATATCTATGAATTATAAATGTCCCACTACAATTTTTGTAAAAAAAAATACAAAAAAAAAAATACCAGGCATTGAAAACTATGAACAAATAAAATATTAGCGGATTTATCTGGTACAACAGAGGCTATACAGGTTTATGGTATTCATATCTGATATCAAATGAGTTGCAGTGCAGTGTCTGGTCTAATGGGAACAGACACACCCTTGTGGGAAGATGAGCACACGTTACAAGTTTTGGTTACCTGCTGTTTACAGCAGCACATTTCCAGTTTGTGACGCTCTTCAAAATGACCACAGTAATCAGGGTTCAAGACCGGGAGACGGACAGCCGGCATATAATACAAGGTACGACTTTGTTCAGTTCTACATTTTGAACAAAATAATATATTCAAATTAAATATTATATTAAAGGCTACATTTAAAAAAAAAAAAAAAAAAAAAAAAGGGTACTATTGAACAAATATAATTTCCGATGGCAACAGTTTTACCCTCAATTATATTTTATGATATTTTAACTTTAAAAGGAAGTTAAGCATGATCGTTAGCACAGTCAGTAGGACTGGTATTTGATATGTTTACCTGACATTCAGTCTAGGGTTATAAAGAAATGTAATATCCCATTGATTGGGGTCCCCAATCCTGCTCTTGGCGATCAACTGTCTTGCAAAATTCATCACCAGTTTTAATCAAAT
This sequence comes from Puntigrus tetrazona, assembly GCF_018831695.1. Taxonomy (NCBI): domain Eukaryota; kingdom Metazoa; phylum Chordata; class Actinopteri; order Cypriniformes; family Cyprinidae; genus Puntigrus; species Puntigrus tetrazona. Next base: position 3,421,826 of record NC_056713.1, read on the forward strand.
ACACCTGAAGCAACTAATTAAGGTCTTCAGGATCACTTAAAAATTAAAGACATGTGTGTTTAGAGGCAGTCGATCAACAGGAGCAGGATGCACCACTGGATTAAACAATATCTTAGCATTATTTAAATTGTATTCTTGGCTTCTTTAATAATAATAAAACATGTTCCAGTTGTGCATTTAATTTTGTGGCTGTTTTAGGATTTGCATAGGATTTAAAAAGGAGGTGCATAAAATATGTACAATCCACTTCAAATTTTTGTATTACAAGTAACTGAACAAGTTTTTCCTTTTCTACTTAAGTAATTGTAATATGAAAAGTGCCATATTCGTGGAATGTCCCTGTTGCTTTCATGTCTTTCAGATGATAAATCTCCCTCACTTGGATGCATTGGCTGGTTCATTGTCTTTATCGCAATCATTATCACTATAGGATTGCTTCCTGTTACCGTATTTATGTGCATCAAGGTAAGATTGTGTAGATCTTCCATAGACAATTAAATGTATTTTTCAACACAATATTATCTGCATTTACAATGTACCTCACTGACTCACTCTTAGATTGTAAAGGAGTATGAAAGGGCTGTGATCTTTCGATTAGGTCGTATTGTTGACAAGAAACCAAAAGGACCTGGTATGATAGAAGTTTACTTTTAAATAGCAGCTTACATATTTGCATAACTGAATGTTATTAATGAAGAGCATCTCTGAAAATAGTTACTGTACTTTAAATATAATATAATCCTCTATATCTGTGTATTATATATACGTTATATAGGAATTTTCTTTGTGCTGCCATGTACTGACACATTCAGGAAGGTGGACTTAAGAACTGTGACATTTGATATTCCTGCTCAAGAGGTAGGTATCATATTACTAATCATAAAATTGCTCTTATAGTATTTCTTGTGCTTTTGGAATTTTTATTAGTTCTTATATTTAGCATTCATTTATATTTACATTTGTTTGTGCACATGTTTTTGTGACATGAGGACACAAATATATATAATGACACATGTATTACAAGGAGAAAAAGGGCCCCATTAAATTTAGAGAATGTGCAAATGCATTAAGTTTCCTAAGGAGTAGGGTTGTGTGCGTGTGTGTGTGTGTGTGTGTATGTGTTGTGTACTTGCATACATAAAATAGTTTTTTGTTTTTTTAATCAAATAATTTTATTTTCAGATTTATTTCAATGAGATTTTTTTTGTTGTTTTCATTGTTAATTTAATTTAAGATAAGTGTCCAAATAAATGTGTCGTAACAATAGAATGTTAAATAAATTATCATTATGTAAACAGATGAGCATCTATTTGTGTCTCTGTAAGAACAGTTCCTTACGAAGGACTCTGTGACTGTGAGTGTGGATGGAGTGGTATACTTTCGTGTCTTTGACCCGATCTGCTCTGTGGCCAACGTGTCGAGTGCAGACCATGCAACACGTCTGTTAGCACAGACCACCCTGCGAAATGTCCTGGGCACAAAGAGCCTGTCAGAGCTGCTTTCTGACAGAGAGGGCATCTCATACAACATGCAGGTACATCAACTCTCAGAGCAGCAGTACAGAGGCATTTGTTTAGTTTGTGCTTGCTGTTTAATACATAAAACTGTTTTGTCATCCAATACAATTTTATTTGCACAAGCACAAAAATTGCACAAGGGAATTTATCCTAGATGTGGAATTCATGCAGTACGCTCTTTATTATGGTGCATTATAGGGACGACGATGTGAGACGTCTAGTATGGTTTTAGACCACTTCAAATGGCTGTCCCCTTAAAACTGTTCCCTTTATACCTCTGATATGGACCAATTTCAAATGTAGAATTATTTATTTGCTATTGAACTGCATAAGCTGTAAAGCTTAAGCCAGGGACCTGCCCACAAGAAGGGGATATCATATTTCATCTTTGTATCATCATGATGACAGATTGCCTTGGATGAGGCCACAAGCGTGTGGGGCATTAAAGTAGAGCGAGTGGAGATAAAGGATGTTAAACTGCCCCTCCAGCTCCAGAGGGCCATGGCTGCAGAAGCTGAAGCAGCCCGAGAAGCCCGTGCAAAGGTGAGACCATCGCAACAAAATATAATGCAGTCATATTTAATTATAAAAGTCAGTGTAGCCCAAATAATGGACCCAACATTATTCTTGAGTTGCACAAATATCACATACAAACTTGATGTATATAGATGTCACAAAATAGTGCACTTAGTGAATATTTAGTTGTTGTTGTGTTTTTTTTATAGTGAATATTTAGTTTCAGCAACAACAGCAGCAAGTCTTCTTTGTACATTGTTTTTTTGTTTTGTTATTTCTATAAACTACAATTTGCAAACCTTGCTACCCATTATAGCATACATTTTACTATTTGTATTATTATTATTATTATTGATTATAAAAAGATTTAATAATTTTCTTTTAAATTTTATTAGACTGCAGTATTGAATTTTTTAAAATAAAAATGTCACACTTTCCACAAGTAAATGTTTTATTTGGATTGAGACTCCCAAAAACAATGCTCTAACAGGCTTTCTAGGATATTTGAGAAAATCAGTGATTATAGCCCTACTGTTTTAATATTATAGCTGAACCAAATATGAAGAAATACATTATGTGGAGGAAATTTAAAGCACAACACATGACATGATTGTACTCAAGTGTATTATTGTTATGTCTCTGAGTAGGTGATTGCAGCTGAGGGTGAGATGAATGCCTCACGGGCACTGAAGGAAGCATCTCTGGTGATCGCTGAGTCACCATCAGCTCTGCAGCTGCGATATCTCCAGACTCTAAACACCATTGCAGCAGAAAGAAACTCCACCATTATCTTTCCCTTGCCTATCGATTTAATTCAGCATTTCACATCCAAAAAAGATTGAATGATTTACAGACTTCCAATAGATTTCCAATATTCTAGTCAGCTATTTCTATAAAAAAAACTGATGAAACGGTTTCTGATGTATTAATATAGTATAATATATATACATATATATGTGCAACAATACTATGATTTATTTTGTCAGTCTCTTGTTAATTAAAAATAAAATAATAAAATAAATATCTTCTCTCAGAAGTTATACTTCTTTTTCAATTAGTTGAAAGTCAGCTCTAGAAACAGGATGCTTTTACATTTTTTTTTTAATATTTAAACCCAAAGGGCAATAAAGTGCAACATAATCATCAAAAGAGTTTTTGAATGCATCACAACAGTGAGTAAATACACTAACAAGGTTTGAACGAAACAAATTATATCACAGCTTTAAGACATGCTTTTCCACTAACGTGTTGTAACATAGATCACACATAAAGCTCATACAAGCTGTACAACACAAATTAGGAGAAGAAAAAAAAAAAATCAACAGGACATTTCATTAATACAATCCATGTTACAGTCCTCCCTTAAATGTCCAATGACAGACAGTTGTGTTTGTATTCCAGTTAAATTCCAAATCATCAAAAAATATTATTTACTCATTCTCTTTTCATTCTCAAACATTTTTCTACTCAAAACACCGCTAGTTCACAATATGAATACATTTGGAACATAGTCATCATAGTCTTTACGACTTGAGGACCATGACGCTATGTGAACTATGATATTTGTGGTGCTTTTTAATCCAAGAGCAATTTTAAATGTTTGGAACACCAAATTAAGTAAATAACTAAAATTTGAAGAATGCTACATGGACAAAAATAACATGCAAGTTAGGAATGACATTAGATTGAGTAAATAGTGACAAATTTGTCATTTTTTGTCTGAACTGTTCCTTTATGAATGGAAGAAGCATTCAGAAACTCCATAAATATGTCCATGGGACACACACAGTGGGAAAAAAGACTAAAGAAAAAATCAGTGCATTTTACAACCTGACTGATTGAAGATTTCCCTATCATTTATATTTATATTTCAAAAGCAGAGAAGAGCATAATCCAAGCAGACACCCAAGAAACTGTAAAAGCGAGACAGGTAGTTGAATTTTATATTACATTATTTCATTCTGAGCTTTAATTTTAATTGCTATATGAGTGAAATGCATTTAAATAAAAGTTTGATAACACATTGATGCCAACCTTCAAATGTATACCGGTAGTTTGCATTCCGTTCTATAGATTCAACATGAATATTTTTTTAGAATCTATCGTCAAACTGTAATGCACATGAGATGACAATGAAATGCACCTTCTTAACCTGAGCTGGATCACCTATAGAGATGGGAGGTGGTACTCTCAGAATGAGCAGGAATAAACAAAATTCACCAGTACAATGGTATAAAATCAGCCATCATCTTAGTTCAAGTGTCTGTAAACGGCAGCAGCCATTTGCACTCTCTGTTAGTACAAATGTTAAGGCTAAAGAATGATAACTAAAGATTTTATTTTCCTATAAAAAATCATGGTCATTTATGCTAATCATAAAAAATTGATTACTAATAGCTGCACTACTAAGTACACTTAAACATAAAATAAAACATGTATACATTGTCCCCACAGGAGACTAAAACATTCATGAAAAAGATGACTTCCTAACTCCTTCCTAAAGTTCCCAAACATTGAGTCCAGGTATTTACCACAATGTCAACAAGAATACAAGTGCATATTCACATAAAAATGATCCACTCAATATACAGGATAGTTGTTGTAGGCCATTCCGTGAACATAAATGTAGTGTAATTTAAATACTTTCTGGTTATTATTCATGACTAGATTTTCCTGTATTGAGACCATGGCTTTGACACTGTAGACCCTGAATGTATCACAATAAACAATAAAGGCCCATTCACACCATACACGATAACTGTAAAGATAATGATATTAACATCCACACTGGAGAACAATATCGTCTATTTATTCTCACATACAATAAATACTTTAAATGCTGCCTCAAATTCCTGAGCTCATGAGAACAGGATGGCTTCTGATTGGTTGTCAATGTTTATATCGTTCCTCGCCTGGAAAAAAACATTCTGAAAATGATTCCAACTATATTGTTTCTCTTATATCTTTATAATTATCTTCATCTTTATCGTGCTTGGTGTGAATGGGCCTTAAGTCTCTGTAAAAGCCTGCATTTTTAAGAATTGAGGTACTCATGATAACTTAAAATGCTAATGTAATGCTCTGTAGTATTTTTGCAAAAACCTTTCAGTTAAATATTATGCAGGAAAGTCTCTGAAGTAGGACACAAGCCATCATAGTGCCCATATGAATGCAGTTTAAGCATATTATCTGAGTCAGAGCAACTGGAAGACTTATGATACATACTGTACAGAGAAAAGGGACATAAACAGCCATGACCGATAACTGTAGTGTCAGTTCATAGGCAGTTCTTACAGCTTTATGCATTCAGATTTCTGTAAACACACACAGTTGAGATGAAGGCATGAGGATTATTTACCCTCATGAACAAGAGATGAAGGTAAAGACAGCAGGTTGAAGTTTTCAAGTTGTTTACACTACTGCATTGTCAGTCTATGCTAATATTAGCATAGTGGTCACAAAATGTGGATAAACCACATTTAAAAATGTAAATACCTTTTAAACTCATTTGTATCACAATTTAAGCCTCTAGACTACATAATTATTAGATGACATTTAGAAGTATTTACCTCATTTGAATTACAGCTGTTTGTCCTAAACTTGCCTATATAGATGTCTTCCTGTGTTTTCCTGTTCATTGTATTGAGTACAGTAATGCCTGGGTTTGCACAGAAGGTTGCTGGTGGGTGGTTTTCTTTTGAAAACGGCCTAGTAAAACTGTATTTATGTTGTCTTGAACAATCTTTGGAAAAGCTTGAGACAATAGGCAAAGGTTGGAGAACAAGCACCATGATGTCCTGTTCAAACAGAAAACCTCAGCACAAGCCCAAAAGCCAAATCCATTGGAGTAGAATGTACAAAAAAGAAATATTCCCAAAATGGCCTGGGAAACATCATAAAGCACTACACTGTGATTATGTCGTACAGTAAAAAAATGGAGGATAAAGTTCCTCTTTCTGTTCTCTTTGTAGGTTGTGTTGTTCCAAACTTGTATGACTGACTATTTTGTGGAACGCAAATGGAGAACTTTTGAAGTATGTGTTGGTCTTTCTTTTCAATGCAATTATGGGACTCATGCTTTTAAACCACTATAAAAGTATAGTAAAAGTGAACTTGTCTGCTACATTGCAAGTCTGCAAGTCAGCTGACTTTGAGAACTGACCAAAATTGGTCATTGACTTTGAATGAATTAGTTTTTGTAACTAAATAGGGAGTTCCATTCATAGAGTGTAATGTAATATAATTAGCTTTACCACAGAATGATGCATCGCTAGTGAAATGATCTAGATAGTCACAACAGTTACTAAAACTGTAATAACTTTTTTGGTAGTGATGTCACGCAGGTGATGCAGTAATAACTTCTGCTAATTATGTAAGATTATTGTGTTATATAATGAACATGTGACCTGGGGATTATTTAATTTGTCCTCTGTTGTTTGGCTTAATTTCCAGATGTTTAATTCCTTTTTACATTACTTTTTAATTTCTATGAAAAACTAGAAGATTGAGAATTTTTTATTATTGTTGTATGTTATATCAAACTAACAAGGAATTTCAGTTATAGGCAGTAGTTTAAAGGTCCCATACTGTACACCTTTTGGGAGATTTATTTTAGGTGTTGATGTCCTTAAGAATATATATTTGTGGTATAAGTAACATTTCAATATGTTTTTATAGCTCAGGGGCTCTGTCAAAAACCTGTGTAATTATTATTCATGAGCCTCTATTCTAATTGGCCTGTTTCCTCTGAGTGACGCACAACCAGGCCAATCAAACGTCGCACTTATGTCAGTGCCACAGTTGCTAAGTCTGCATATTATACGTGACTTTGAACTTCTTTTTTGTAAGGTTGCATGAAAAAAAATCACATTCAAATAGAAGGCGCTTAATGCTGTAATTCAAGCAATGATAGAAGTAGAGGAGGAGTGGGATGTAATGTATTAATTATAACAGGCTGTAATAAAAAAATAGTCATATCGTAATATTAAGCGTAAATACATGTGGCTATGTTACAGCTCCCCTTTAAAGCTCTTTGTGTCTTTCTTCCTTTCCATTTCTCCAATCTCATTCTTTTCACAGGTGATTTTTGTTCCCACGTTTGTTGCAGTTTGATGATTTTTGCTCCCACTTTTGCTGCAGTTTGCAGATTTTTGTATAATAGCTTCTGCCTTTGCTTTTCAGATAAAAGAGTGTTTTCAGTTTATTTTGTTGCATGTTGCAGGCATTCATTAATAATAAATTGATAATAAATAATATAGATGAAAAAATATTGGGCTTGTCTAATATTGTTAGCTGGAATAATAACATAGTAAAATTTGTTGCCTGATGAAACTGAAATGTATACATCTTCATCATAACTAGATAGACACGGTGAGTTTGTCCTTAATATACATTTGTGATCTGATTTCTCCACTTATGCTCCACATAAATAAATCATATCAGTAGGTCCAGAATGAATAAATTAAGAATCTTATTTTTTTTGGTGGACTATCCATTTACATATACATACCTTCAACTAATTCTTTCAGTTACACAAAAAAAAATTCAACTCAAACCCTGATCACTGTACCAACTGATATAGTATGAAAGCGCTATGACCATCATGTATGGTGTAAGAGATTTGAGAACATCCTCTGTTCCATCCAATCAGAATCCAAAATGAGAATCACGAGTTACAGAAAAAAAGAGTGAGAGAGACAGAATAAGAGCAGAGAATTCTAGGGAACTCATCTAGGGAAGGGCTGTTGTCGGGAGGGTGAAGAGGGACTAGAGACTGGTCGATGAAGTGGCGACTGGGTGGGAGACATTCGTGGGCTCAGTTCGCCCGTTTGAAGGCGCCACAGAAGCTCTTCATTGGTGCGACTTAGTCGTTTCTTCTCATTGCTCTCTTTCTCAACATACACCTGTAGGTTGGCATTTTCCTCTGAAAGTTGCCTGGTGGAATACAGGGAACAACTGCTGAGCACTATTCGTAGTTTGAAAGGGGTCATGCACTCTTAAAAAGGTTTTATAAGGTCGTTTTCATGGATGCGCCAAATAACCTTTCAGTAAACAGTTCTTCAAAGAACATCTTGTGTGAAGAACATTCAAAATAATATAAAAAATGTTCTACTTGAAAGAACCTTTTGTGCAATAAATGTTAAATGTTCTTCATGGGATTTTTTTTAATAGAGTAGTAGAAAATCCTTTCAAACTAAGGTGCCTTTGATGGTATAAATTAGAAAGATTTTATAAAGACCTGGACGTTGCAAGGTTGCGGTCAATCCTGTCCTTTAGGTCTTCATTTTGCTGCTGTAACACTTGAATTCGCTCCTCCAGCAGAACATTCTTTTGGGCCTGTGTAAAAACATGACAAATACGCTGAATCACCAAAAAACTCAACATTTCTCATTTCATACAAACTATTTTGCTTTATGCCTCATTATATACATTAAAATAAAGATGTTAGTTAATATTTCAAGCTATTTGTTTTGTAATGTTTGCTAATGTAATTTACCATTTTTTCAAGCTCTGAAATTTTGAGCTCCTGTTGATGAATCTGCTGGTTCTTCATCTCCAGAACCTCTTTAAGACTCTTCAGGTCTTCTTCAATATGCTGATAAGGGGCAAGTGCATCCTGTACACACACAAACAGAAAACAGATGCAAATTAAGGTTTCTGAAGAAAACATTTCATAATTTTTCTTCATATATTGGATTTCAATGGTAGCCAATGGGCTGAAGGTCCAAATTGCAGTTTCAATGTAGGTTCGAAGGGTTCTTCACAGTCCCAACCAATGAATTAAGGGTCTTATCTAACATTTTAAGAAAGGCAGAGGACTGGACACCCATCTAGCTGTTGTGAAGAGAAACTAGAGGCAGGTCGATAAAGGGGTGACTGAGTGGGAGACATTTGTGTGCCCAACTCGCCCATTTAAAGATACCACAGAAGCTCTTTATTTTTGCAACTCAGTCCTTTTTTTTTTTTTTTCCTTTTCAACACACACCTGTAGGTTGGCATTTTCCCCTAAAAGGGTCTTCTATTGGAGAGTCATCTAGTGAAAAAAAGGTCTTTCAATTTACTCTACTTTTTTGAAGTAGAGTTTTTTGAACTGGAATACACCTTTACAACATAATTACTTAATGTGTGAAGTCCTGCATAAGTCCTAGTGTAAGACAAGCATTTGTGGTTAAAAAATATAAAAATGTTCATTTATTTGTAAAAAATGACAGATAGTTTTATTTATTGTTTTATTTTTATTATGCATGACTGTCTTTCCTTTCTGGAATACAGATGGCAAATTTAGAAAAATCTAGGGATGAACTGTTGTTTTAATACCACTGACCACACACACACAAAATATGAAGAACAGTACCACTATCTGTTCATCTGTGCTTCTGCGCAATGCTTCTTCAAAGCGCTTGGCCCGGTCTCGCAGAGAGCGATTCTGAAATGTCAAGGTGTCCACCTGATCCTAAACACAGCAAAGAAATACATACTTTTATAAAGAAAAGTGTAAAACCAATGTACAATGCATGTTGGTATTAAAAGCAGGAACATACAGTACCTGTAGGGAGAGTCTGAGCTTCTCAAATTCCTCTTCCATTGACTTCTTTTGCTGCTCATGTGCCATCTTCAGGTCTAAAAACAAACAGCCAGATAACGATGCCTTAATGATGCACTCCAAGTAGGCTGCTAACTAGGTTTTTAGACACAGTTTTTTGGATTACTGGTAGTGTAATGGATGTGTCTTTCAGCAGGACTCACTCTTGATGGTCCTGGTGTGTTCTTCCTGTAAAGTAGCCAATGTAGCACCATGGGTTGCTTCCATCTCTATCATTGCTCTCTCATGGTTTTCACTCATTTCCTCAATCTAAAACAGAAAACAAAAAATTTGTAAATTGCAACATTTAACAATGTATGTCTGAATGTTGCCAGTAGATGCATTCTTTTTTGTCTTACTCTGCTCTCTTTGTCTTTTTTATTTTAATACCAACACAGTTTCAATAAGATCTATGAAAAAAAAACTGAATTATATTTTGGGCTTAAGGGAAGATGATTAAGGCGTCATTAGACTATAGTCATGTAACTAACTTTCATGCTTTCTTAACCCTCATGAGCACTCACCCCCTGCACTCCTTTGTGTACAATGAAAAAAATAAAAGTCTCTTCAAGGTGTGTTAATGATAATCTCAGTCTTTACATCTTGTTACTTCCTCATCTCACCTGTTCCAGATGCTGGGATTGCAGCTGCTCTAGTTGGCTGTTTTGCTGTTGCTGGAGTCGCTGTCTCTCAGAGGTGTGCTCCTCTACCAGTCTCTCCTTTAGGGTCTTGAGCTCCTGCTGTTGCTCTTCTTGTAGTCCTTTCAGCTCCCGCTCAAAACTCTGCTCCAGCTGGGCCTTCTCACCCTGCAGACGCTCCCAGCGTTGAACGCTGACCACTAGAGGCAAATAATTGTTTGTTATAGTAATGCTTAACCTTCAGAAATGATTTATGTTGATAAATGTTGAATATTAATAAAGTTACAACCCTGTTATTTAAACCTTGATATCTATTCTATGCTGCAGAAATTAAAATAATATATGAGCTATTTTAATTTCATTAAATGTGATGTTTGCAATTTTTGCATACCTTTTAGCGAAAAGTGAGTCTAAACATTTAATCCAAATGAATCAAAAGCATAGAGGATAATAGATAATAAACATTACTAACATTTTACTGCAAGCAACAAATATCAATCAAACTTTTTATTTTTTTATGAGACATTTAATGCATATTTGAAAATCATGTTACATCATGCATTTTAAGTATAAAAAATTAAAGCATTGCAGTCTGCATGATGTGAGATGAGCCACATGCCTAATTAAATATGTGGAGGATGGAAAAATAAAAACAGTTTACAAAAATGTAATCGGAGAAGGTCCATATAGTTCCTTTTTTAATTTTATGGCTGAAGTCATACTAACATTTGTGAGTATGCTGCAGCACATGTGTCAGCATGAGATCACTGTGAAGAGATGAGATCTCTCTTAGACTTACCCACTTCATCCCTGATCCTGACTAACTGCAGGGACAACTCCCTCTCCTTCACAGTAGCATTCTCACTCTGCAAAACACATACACATACACATACACACACACACAAGCAAACATGAGTGTAAGGGACAATTATGCAAAGGAATTTATTACAATTTATTTGTAATAAATTAGCATGAAGGATGAGTCTGCAGGAATATGCACAACTTTGTTTATGCCTAGTTATGTATAAAAGTTCTAACAAAAATGTAACATACCAACCAAAATACCACTTTAAAAAAGATCCCTGTATACCAGTGTCAAACTTTGATATCTAATTTCTTAATTTCCTATTATTTGTTTCTTACTGACAAAAAAAGAAACACAATGGTATGTGTCAATTTAAAAGTAGCACTGTTGCTAGGAACAGCCATAAGACATTTTTTGAGAGACATACATATGCTTAGATAAATATATACATGTCCCAAATGCAATATTTGACAAACATAAGCGAAACCTATGGAACAATATATAGTGTGATTTTCAGTTATCTGTAAACATACTGAGCATTGTGCAAGCAGTTTGTGGACAAACTTTCTTATGCATGAAATCAGGCACCAAAGCTGTTGTGGATTCACTCCCCTGAATCCATCCTTAACTGGCACAGATTTGCAGAATAATACTGTCATTTGGCAAATAAATAATTTACAGACAGTTACTTACATATTTCCCACCATTTTATTATGTAACTCTTATGTTACACTTCAAATAAGTGAGGAATTTCATAGTATTTAGCCAGTCTCTGAACTCCTTCCCTCAAGTAGCTTGGGTGTGCAGAACATTTACAGCTTAAAAGGACTACATTCCCCTGCTGTATACCTGCAGCACACATAATTAAATACAAAACAGCAAGTTCCTCCAGCCTTAAAATAAACCAGCATGCTCCAGATAACCAAGCAATGGAGCTTAATCTGCACTAATTACACTAGGAATAGCTGTGTCGGTTAACAACACACATTTACTCCACAGTGACAACTACCAACTACATCTATACTTGGCATGATTGAGGATGCCACAATAAAATATACAATATATGTTATACTTATGATTCATACTTGTTTATAGGAACCAGTCAACAAATGATACAGCATGAGTCAGCATTTTAACATAGCAGTCCTGAATATATATGGACATATGGACAGTGACTGCCATTGTGAAAAGAACTATGGTAGTACCATAGTAATTACATGGTTCTGAAATCCATGCATCATTATATTAACAAGGCATTTCCCAGGAATACCATGCCACCAGCAAGTCCAGTATGGTAGTATGGTTTTTATTTATTTTTTTAATCTGTATATCAGGCCATTATATTAAGGTTAATGAACAATTAATACAAATATATAATGGAACTGCTAAAATAACGACTGTTTGCTTTTTTTTCAATAAATAAAACCAATCAATAAATAAAACTGATTTAATAACTGTACAAAAGACACACAACTTGCAATGTATCATGTATTAAATAGATGCTTCCAGTCTTTTTTAATTTAGTATACAACTTATATGTAAACTAAAAGTGAGTTATGTTAAGATAAATTAACAGCAAGACTCTATGACCCCACAAAAGCCCTGACCTGTCATCACTTTGTCCCTTCTTCAGATCTCACCCAATCAGATTTTCCTCCGGCACACAACATGTCACACAGATCCCTGGAGAGTCTTTCCATGAATACAAATCTGACTGCCTAGTCTTCACCGTGGTTACCTCACCTACTTTCATTTCCTGCTGTGATAGGTCTATAAAAATGAGAGCAAGTCGGTCTCAAGGACTTAGTCCCCACCTGTAAAACAAAAAATAAATCTGTAGGGCGTAACACTGTTACACCCCAACACACCTACAACACTGAACATGTTTTAAAACATATATGGACTTTCTTCTTGGTCTTTTCTACGAAGCATTGATATTACTACTGCTTATCTTAAGGATTAGGGATTTTAAAAAACAATAACCCTAAGTGTTGCATTTTAGTTCTGTAACACCTTCTGTGCTACAGGCATACAATACTATATGGTTTGTTGAGGCGATGTAAATCCTACATTTCTATCATATTCTGTATTAATGTATTTAAACTAAATCAGCCTTGGCCCATTAGATATAGCAAACATCCTAAAGACTGTTTAGCAACATGCTAAATTCCACTAGCAACAAACAAGCACTCACAACACATTAAGAACCACAAGGAAAAATCCTAGCAACCACCATTAACAGCTGTGAATTCACAGTAACCTGCAAACAACCACTCGCATTACCTTAGCAACCATATAGCAACACCCCAGCAACTATTAAGAACACCACAGAAACTGCATTGTAACACATAAATAACCACTCATTAAATTTTAGAAACCAAATAGCAACACCCTAACAACCACCCAGAACACTTTAGCATAGTAGCCAGCAAAATAAAAAGTCTACAAAAATAACCCAACACCTTCAAAAACACACATAACACAATAGCTTAGTAACCTGCAAAAAACAACCCATATCATCAACTTAGAAACCACATAGCAATAACTACTTCCTTCAGATAATTTTGATACTCAGTTAGCAATGTTATTAAAACTGTTGCATATAAAATACAATAACATGTTTTTATTTCATAGGTCATTACAGAGCATTGAAATACCATAATGAGACCTCCCACAGACCTCCCACTTCAAGTGTCAGCAGTCAGGGTGGGGTGTTTCCGTCACTAGAAGAGCACATGTTTGTTCTCACTGACAGCACACACAAACACATACACACACATACACACTATCATCATCACAAACTATGTAAAAGATGACCATAGTATGAAACAAACAAGGTTTTATGCAAAGGCATCACTGATTCTTCTTTAACAAACAAGTCACAGAGCAAGAATGCAGCATCACACGCACTATTCTTGCTATTGTTTACCGTAGTATCTGAACAGCGTGTAGAATGGAGACACAGAGAGAGATTACAGCAACACTGGCTCATGCTATGGTAGAATGTAGCTTCATAAAAACCTGTCGGGGGAATACCATACGCAAGCCACATGAGAAAAAGAGGGAAAGAAATGAGGAGAGAGAGAGAGGGAGTGGAGGAAAGCCAGACAGGCAGAGTCAGGAGAATGCAATAGAAAAAGACCAAAATCGCCAAACAACCAGCCTTACCTCATCCTGTGTTTAGCATCATAACCTGACTACTGCAACAATGAGTACCGTGACTCTGCGATTCTACACATGTTCAGACAACCCCCAAGCTTCTCGCCCTCTCTCTCTCACAAACACACACTCAAGGATGTTGGGAGGAGGAGGGGTGAGAGATAGAGGAACAGGAGGATGAGATCAATAAAGAATGAAATAACACATGTGCATTGTCTGATACTAAAGTCTGCAGGGAACAAACACATTATTATCTAATAAGATGAAAGAAACATTATAGATAAAATATGATAAAGAATTTGTTATACAGTTCAGTGCCAACACTATGATAATGTTGACATTTGCATTCTACACCATAAATTATGTTCTAAAAATGTCCTATGCAAAAAAGAAAAACAAATCAGTGATTTTAAGCTTTACAATCAATCAATCAATCAATCAATCAATCATTTCATTTATATAGCGCTTTTAACAACACTGGTTGCATCAAAGCACTGTAGAGTATAAAGTAGAAGAATACAATGATGAAACAGATCAAAAAACACCCCCTATGGCAACCGCGCAGCAACATGCAAATGAACATTCACAACACCTTAACAACGCCAGAGAAACCACCGAGAACAATCTAGTTGCTGCATAACAACAAGCTAACCACCACTTTAACACTTTAGCAACTATTAACACCCTAACAGCCTCACAGAACACCCAAGCAACTGTAGAGCAACATGTTTTGTTTTGTTTTTTTAAGTAGAGACAATGCACTGATAATTTCCCACTAGAACACACACCTAAATGTTGATTCAGTAACAAAACACCCTGCAAAATGAGAGAAAAATTATTGTCTGTTTAAATTAAAGAAAGTTTGACTCAACAATCATCCTTACACCTTACTAAAGAACCAGTGACCCATGGACATTGACATTTGGCCAGGATCAGGCTTCCTGCTTGGAAACGTCTATTGTGAAGTGCTAAATTTGATCTGTCTGTCTGTCTCTCTGTATTGGTTTTGATGCAGCCTAGAATTAAGCTGCTAGAATTACACTGCTCTTTCATTTGGGTCAGCTTGTGGTTCAGAAACCGGCCTTTGAAATTAGTAATATTAAAATTGTAGATGCATTGTTTAAGCTTAAATTACAATTTTTTTGTTTTGTCCCTAATGTGATATGAAACAGGGGCTGATTCTTTCGAACTGTAAGTTTCAAAATAATTATTCAGCAGTTTGTTATGCCTTTTCCAACTTTAGCTTTAAATTCAAGGTCATCCCTACTTAGGACTTAACCTGCAACCATTTTGGGTCTTAATTATTAAGTTATCAGCACTCCAGCATTTACAGCTTTTGACAGTGTGTTACCTTCTGGCAGAAGTGTTGCGTGGTTATGGTGAACACATCAAGGCATCGTGACGACTTCCTGAGCTCATCCTGCAGGGTGATCAGCTGCCGAGCCTGATCTTCACATCTCTCTTTCAGTCTCTGTATCATCAACCTTTCTCGCTCAGCATCCACACCCTCTGCACGCCCACCCAGACGGGCTACACATGACTTCTGACGGACTATGGGATGAACAAAAGAAATATAACTGCAATTTGTGTATTTTTTGGTTTTGTACATGTAGTTTACATCAGTTACTGTAAATAATACAATTAAGACAATAGGTTAATGTGAGCACAAAGAGGTCAAACATTCAGCAGTAACTGCTGACTTCCATAATGCTTTCTGATGAGTCAACTCAACACTAGAGAGGATGGCGTCAGGATAACATATTCCATAAATATATGTCCACAAAATACTTCTACATCGCAGACTTTTCTAATTTAAAAACATAGATTTTTAAAAATGATATGTTAATTTTAAAATGTACATACATATATACTATACTTTTTTTTCTCTTTTAAAGAAATTAATACTTGATCAAAAGTAGATGATCAAAAGTAACATAAATTATACTGTTATAAGAGATTTCAAATAAAAGCTGTTCTTTTGAATCTTCAATTCAATTACATTTCTATTTAAGTTCATCAAAGGATCCTCAAGAGGTTTCCACAAACATATTAAGCAGAGACATGAAACAGACTTCAACATTGATAATAATAAGAAACGCTATAGAATACGGTTCATTATTTAATATTTGTTAATTTAATGTTAATTTCAGCATTTAATAATGCACAGTGTTGGGGCGTAACTAGTTACATGTAACAAAATTTTTACAAAATAAATGTTACTTTAATTAGTTACAGTTACTGAGAAAAAATGTGTAATTAAATTACAATTTTAAAAATGTTAATGATTGCAACGGGGATTACATTTACATTTACATTTAGTCATTTTGCAGACGCTTTTATCCAAAGCGACTTACAACAGCGATTCATTTTTTTGAGAGACAAACAGACAGAGTAAGTGCTTGTAACACCCAGTCACAGGCAGTGTTCAAATTAGTACATGCCAGAAGGGAAGGAATAAACAAGAGGGAGGAGAAGTGAGAGTACATTTTTTTTTTTATGATGAGGTCAGGTATTGCTGAAAGATGTGAGTTTTCAGCTGTTTCTTAAAGATTGACAGAGATCCAGCATTCCGGATATGGAACAGAGAACGAGAAAGTTCTTTGAGATGGTACCACGAGGCGTCGCTCGCTAGCAGATCTCAGACTTCTAGAGGGCGTGTAGATTTGTAATAGTGAGTGGAAGTAGACTGGTGCCGAGTCTGTGGTTGTTCTATATGCAAGCATCAGTGCCTTGAACTTGATGTGAGCTGCAATCAGTAGCCAATGTAAGGAGATAAAGAGAGGTGTAACATGGGTTCTTTTGGGCTCATTGAATACCAGCCGTGCCACTGCATTCTGAATCATTTGTAGAGGTTTTATTGTGTTTGATGGAAGTCCAGCCAGAAGAGCATTGCAATAGTCCAGTCTAGAAATGACAAGGGCATTCAAGCTTTATTTTTTAAGATAAAATCAAAAGCACTGAACAGTATAAAATTAATAGTTTTTTTACCATGGCAATGTTAGATGCCAGTGTTTCTTGTCATAACTATGCGATTTGATTTCAAAACTGGTATCATAGCTATTGAACTATTTCCTGCTATTTCCTGAAATAAGAAGTGTTAAGCCTGATTTTGTGGTGGTTATGCTTTAAATTATTTTATTACATGGCTCTGATTCTGAGCCATGTAATAAAAAGCTTGATTCTGACTGGTCAAAAAAAAGCTATTAACACAGACTCATCCTGGTAACTAAAGTTAGTTCTATGCCTTTTCTAGGAACAGGTTTTGCTTCTTTTTTGGGGGAGGTTTTGAGTTTGGCTAGCTAATAAAATGTTAAATCTAAATACAATTATGTGTACAATTTCCTAATTCTATCATTCTAGAATCATGGATGTGCTCTCTCATTTCATACAAACACAGCTGCTGCCATTTTGTTTTGTACACTGTAACGGATCATAAAATAACTAACACAAACTTCAATATTTATGCAGTGAAAAGTTGTGTAATATAAGTGGTATGTCTCCACTCTTCACCATATGCCTTAAATTATCATCTAGTTTGGACTTGCCACTTGATAGCAACTGCTTTCTTCATGGAAGCTTTGTGTTCAAATATTTAAACTTATGTAATAAGTGTGAGAATTGTACATCAGGCTAGTTGTTATCGCAAAATAATGATGTGCATTATCTCTTACTTATCTTAATTAAAGTAATGAAGGATTTTGAAAGTCTGTCAGTACGTGTTAAATGCTACTGTAAGGTTAACCCAGCCTGATCTAAATGTTTCAAAATGATTAAGAGTTCAAAATATTAGAAATGTCTGATGTTTGACTGCATTACAGATTCATATCACTTCGCCAAATGTTTTCTATTATTTCCAAGGGCTTACAACAACAAAATAACCAAAACCCACAGTCACACCAGCCAAACAAATAAATATAGTAATCAATATAAAAACATTTACAGATTATTTCCATGTTTTTTCCACAAAATTACATTATTATACATGTATAATATGTAATGTCAATTTTATACATCCTTAAAGAAATCCTATGGCCAAATAGCACTCAGCACCCCATATGCATAACCATAGTCGTATAGTATATCATATATCATAGTATATCATATTTAATTTCCTTCAGAAAAAGTGAATCATCTGTGCCCTACAAAACTATCTTGTGTTCTTAGTGGCAATTCTTGAGCAGTGTTTAACTCTTTGCAGATGCGATGAGTCTTTGGAGTAGGTGATGGCTTGGGGTGATGTGTGTGGCCTTGACCACGACGACAGTATCCATCCATATTTTGTGGATGTCCATGTTGTCCACAGCAGCCTCAGACACATCTCTCCCAGCGGACAGGAGAGACGCAGCTCCCCATCTTACAGCGACCTATAGGATGTGGTCATATGTGGTAGATAAACCGTGGCTCGATTGGGACGCGGATGTGGCAAAGGCCCAGTACCAATCTAAGTTGGATGGTCGCTTCTTAACCAGTCGTGCATCATGGATGCTGCAGCCATGGACTTCGCCACTATTAAAGACATGGTGGGCTGTGGTTATGCAACTATGTTGCCGGTAAATCTTTCCTTATGGATACCCTGATCTCCAAGGATGGACTGTATGGTGGATAAGTTCAGGGCAGTAAAAGAGCAATCAGCTGCTTTTCAACAGATGATTCCGCACAGGCCCAGGGAAACAGAGAGACATCAGGCACCAGCGACATGCTTGCACATCTTCACACCGCCAATGAAGCACCCTGCAGGAAGAGACCCTCGTAAAGATTGGGGTCCAGAGAAAAAGACTAGACCTCAGCTTGACGGCAAAAATCTCTCGTCCTCAGCTTGACGGCAAAAATCTCTCGTCCTCAGCAGCAGTTCCATGATCCTTCTGCTGTTCATTGGGGACCGGGATCGGGACTAGACAGTGCTGTTGGACATCTAAAGCACATGCAACCCTCTCAGGTAACACAATAATCTTAGTACATGCATTTCCGGAAACCTCAGTGTTGCGACAAAAGGTGTCCACTCTGCTGAGAAAAGGGCTATAAAATAGGTACACCCCTCTCAGATGGAGTCAGGTTTTTACAGACCATATTTTGTGAGCAAGAATCTTCCTGAATCTTCCCTTCGAATTAGCAGTGACCCCAAACTTTTTTGAAGTGCATGGACGCAGTTCTGGCTCCATTGCTTTAGTGTGCTGAATTACCTGGACGATTGGCTGGTGTTAGCACAAGCACAGACTTAAGCATGCTCTTACTGAGATCACATACAACAGTTGGACTAAGACTAAGAACAAGTTTCTGTTCTGTTCTGCCTTCCCTCCAATTCAGCTAATTCAGCCGAGGTTTGTGGAACTGACCAATCCCAAGGTATGATCTGGCACCCATGGCCAGATTTATGGAAACTGTGGATGTGGCAACTGAAGTCAGTTAATGTGTCCCAGTATTTCAGCAGAAGTTGGACAAGGCTCATTTATGCCTTTAAATATAAAGGTTTACTACTTGGTGTACAAGACATGATATGGATCCAGTACATTGCCTTGTTGTTTTGGTACTGGAGTTCCTTCAAAACCGTTTTTCAGAGGGAGTCACATAGGCCACCCTAAAGTATATGTAGCAGCCATATCTGCTAACCATATATATATATATATATATATATATATATATATATATATATATATATATATATATATATATAACCATGTATATGTATATATAAAAATGGCATTTCAATAGGCCATCATCCTTAGGTTTCTCATTTTATGCAGTGTTGCAGCCATTCTGCCCTGCACAAGTTCCATCATGGGATCTGTCCATTGTATTACAAGGGTTATCTGTTTGAGCTTTTGGAAACGGTGTCTGAAAATATCTTAACTATAAAAACTGGTTTTGTTGTTAGATTTATCCTCCCTCAAGAGAGTTGGAGATTTATAAGCTCTCTCTATCTCACCTTTGTGCATGGATTTTGCACCAGGATTGATCAAATTTTTGTGTGACCAAGGCCTGACTATGTTCCTATAGTGACATCAAATCCTTCTCGCTTCCAGCAAGTGGTCTTGGAAGCTTTCTCCCCCATGGAGGAAGGGTTAGAAAGTCCAAGCCTTTGTCCTGTGAGGGAGCTGAAGGTCTATGTGGATCATACAGCCCAGTGGTGTGAATTCAACAAGCTGTTTTTTTTTGTTTTGAGAACAAAAATAAAGGTTATGGAGTCACAAAGCAACATGTGTCCCATTGGTTGGTGGAGTCTGTATCTTTAGCCTACGAGGCACGCAGTGCCTCTGCTTGAGCAGATGCTTTTCTCGGATCCCAGCAATCTCAGGTACGTCAGGTTTTAATGATATAGTGTCCCCATATGGTGATGTCATAGAAGCATTGACTTGACCAATGATGCTGTGGTAAGGACTCTTCCGTACGTTTGATAGCGTTTTCTTAGTTCATGAAAACTGAACAAAATGCGCAACACACAGGTATACTATGCATTTGGCCAGTAGGATTGGCGGGATAGTGCAGAGATTCAGACATTCGTCACACCAAGGAGTGTTCTTATAGGGAAATGTCACAACAGCATCTCGTTCTTTATTTAGGAAACCATAGTTAAATACGTAACTGAGATGTCTCACCGTTCTAGCCGAACACTTTTGAGAGATGCAGACTTGGAGGTAATTCAAATGTATTTCTCTGGTATCAACAATTCAAGCCTCCATTACTAGGTCTTAAAGTACGTTTTGGAATTAATAATGGAGGCCTTGGATGAGCTGTAGAATAAATAATCTGTTTACAATAGCGTTTTTATAAATATGTATATTTCTAATTTGTAAATGTTTACAAACTAACATTATATATTGGTATTTCAATTTATTGTGTATTTCAAGTGAATTATCGAGAAAAAAAAAAAATTGCAAAATATCAGATTCAATTAAATTATTATTCGTATTTTAGGACAAAGGTTGTCAATTTAGCTTCCATTAGTTGAGAAGAATTAGTGAGGAAATTACTCGCTGGTTCCTTAATGGAAGTCTTTAGACTTCACAGTGTTGCTATGACAACCACTAGTAGCTGGTTAATGAGGGATGGGAAATGACAGTGGGAGGAGTGGCAGCAGCTAAGCAGAATAAAAAGACATCACACACTTACCAGGGGACTGAGGCTTGGGAGAGACCACTGCAAACCTCTTTGGGGACGACACAATGGGTCGGGTGATTTCTACATCCCTTTGAAGCTCCTTTCTAGAGACTAAATGACAAATGGATATTTATGTGTGTCACTGTTATAAATGTGAACTATAGTTACATTTCCAGCAGTATGTACACATAATACATTTATGGAAAAATACTGAGTACCATAAAAATAAATGGTTATTCTAATAAAAAAATCACTGAAAATTCTGCAATCAAAGCCAGCTTTATATAAAAATGAAGTAAATGCCTAAAGTGTCCACTAGCTGGAGGCCTTGGACCACTGTTGTTCTGTTTCCTACACTGTGACTGCAGTGTCAAGTCAGCATGAAAATCTATGATGATATATCATATGAAAAAAAAGATCTCTTAAAGAATATTTTCAGTGTTTTTTTTAAATCAACACTGAGTAGTATGTGTTTATACTGAACTTTTTATTCATATAATGAAAAAATAATATTTATTGTGTTCAAATATTAGTTTCCACAAAAATATATTACACAACTGTCTTCAGAAATGTTTTTTATTTAACAGCAAATCAGCTTATTAATTAGTGTATTTATTATATGAGAGATCATATCACACTGAAGCCTAGATTAATTGTTCCTAGAATATTCTGCTTTGCCATTACAGGAATAGATTACATTTCAAAATATATTTAAATATAAAACAGTTATTTTAAATGATTGTTATTGTTACTAGATTTTTACTAGCTTTCCTTAGTCTGCAGATAATATTATTATTCTAATCTATACGGCAATTAACAGGCTACTTTAGTGAAAATAAATACATGTGTTTATTTAGTGCAACTGTGATAATATCTAATTATGTTTACAATTTTGATATTCCACAATAAACAGATATCTGTAATACATACAGACAATATTTTCTATGTTTCAACGAAAGTGCAGGCGATGCACATTTATTGTAACACATTTTTGTATGTTATTTTTATAAGCAGTATTTAATATTCAACATTCATATTCACTGGTATGAATGCTGTTGTCATGGTGACAGAATTCTGTGTCACTGACACACCTCTGCTAACAGGGTCATGTGACTTCACTGAGACACAGCAGTGGTCACACAATAAAAAAGCTCAAGGTGGTGTCACTTACCCACGGGTGAGGCACGGGGGTGGGTGCAGAGATCGGCGGGCTGGGGTCGGGGGCTGCTGCGGTTATGACTCCTGCCAGCGCTGCCCTCAGCAGGAGGCAGAGGAGAGCGCGTGAGAAGTGTTTCATCACTGCTGCTGTGTGGACCTGTGGAGAGCAAAATTAGAAGTCTTTGAAGAAAAATCCTTTCTGCTGCCTTATAGGCTGCCCTATAAATACAGTGCATTATACATTTAAACTTATTATGCAATTAAACATTTTTATGGTAGCATTATTGGTATTATTTTCTCCTTTTAATGCATGGGTCATCTATCAATAATTTCTTTTTGAACCTTGTAGAATAGAAAAGAGTACTGTACAAACTGTACAAACTTGTATATCATCATATGCTTAAACATTAAGATTTGTAGTCGTGAAAATGGTAGTCACACATGCTCATCGGGGTAATTTATTCAAGAACAAAGGTTGCTATCATTTACTCACCCTTGCATTGTTACCTAGCTGTATTACCATATAATGGTAATGGCTTTTAACCATATAATGAAGTCATATGAGTTTGGCACAACATGAAGTTGAGTACTATTGAATTTATTTATTTATTATTTATAGAAGTTCCTGAGCTGAATTATGTGCTGCAACCTAATGGTGGTGTACAGAGTTATATGCAATGTTCTGCTGACACTGCAGATGTGTTGTCTCCATCTTTCCATATAGTCTGTTGATCTCAGATTTATAATGGTTTTCTTGCCAGGTTTCCTGATTCAACAAGGGTCTTGAAAATGATGACGCATCCTACTTCTAGCTCACACATCAAAATACAGCCCAAAAAAAGTAATTGCAAAGAGGATGCAAGGTAAGATAAATGTGACACAAATTATGATAAATTGGATACTGACTGAGATCAGTAAAGTTAAGTGTAAAGCTGTCAAGGATTTAACTACACATAATACAGTTAAAACAGTTGTCAGTTGTTGCTGTTGTTGTGTGTGTGTACTACAGGTTAAGACTACAGCCGAATATGTTATTCGAAAAAGCACAGATAATGGCTTCAAAACAAATAACGAGTTATTTGGCTCCCTGTGTTTGCTTGGGTAACAAGTAAGCACAGGGACAGCATGATATTATATATTAATCTCTAAAATGACTAAACAATAATGAGTGTAAACCTTATGAATGAAATGAGCACAGCATAACGGCACCTATGCATCTCTAACAGATCAGAACCAAAGGTAATATTAGCTAAGGTATTGAATACACATTTTCTGCTATTTGTCTATTTAAATGTTTCAAACTTTGTACTATTTATAATATCATTATTTAAAAAAAAAAAAAAAAACAGTTTAAAGCGGATGTGATGCACTGGCCAAAGACTTCTGTATTAAAATTGTAAAAAAAAAAAAAAAAAAAACATGATCTTTCTGAGTATCTTACCAATCTGAGTAACTTGTAATAAATAGTTCTGTAGTAAAAATATCACATGATGTTAAAATGCAGATGAAAAAATGCTCCAAATGTTGTCAGAAGAATGACTTCAGAAGGTGGACTGATGCACTACAGCAGAACATGTGCATTATTTATGATGCAGCAATAAAGATTTTACTGTCTTATATGAAGGAACAACATGTTTCTTCATATAATAATCTTTAATAGTATTATAATATCTAATAATCTGGTGCTATGCTACCAAAAAAAGTGGCTGTGGCATTTCCTTTCAAAAACACAACAACAACAACAAACACCCATAATGCACTTCTAATTTTGGCAACACCCACTCTCTTTGAGGAAGAATACAAAGCATCTAAAATTTGTTGCTAGATTTTGGTGCAGGTAACATAGAGAAACAATACACAATGTTAATTTACTTATATTTTGGACAGGAATACAAATCTGGTAGAAAATAAGTTTACACTTAAACTAAAAATATAATTTTTATAGGTCTATAGTGACCTAAACATGACATTAAACAATATTCAATTAAAAATATTAAATTAAATTTAATTTAATATTGAATATTAAAAATCAACATTTTTAAATATATTTTAAAAGAAAATAAAAACAAAATTAAAATATTATTACTAAAAGCTTTAATAATCACTGACATTTACATGTGGCTGATTTAATTAAAGTCAGACAAATGGCCCAAGACTTAGTCAGATGGCCCTGTTTAAAAATGTATGTGATATTTTTAATAAATAAACATTTTTAATAATAAATCACAGACAACACTTACATGGCTGCAGGTCTTGCTTTTCAATATCCCTTTTTAAAACAAAAGTGAAAAGTGGTACAAAATACCCCAGTAATGAAAACATTTGTGCCGCCAATTTGTCTGTTAGTAGAGGAAACACATCCAGAATTCAGACTTGAGATGTCAATGAACATCATCTGAAGTCAATCTGATATCAAAACTCCACAAGGTTTTAGAACTCTTTAACTCCTTCCCTTTCCCAGAGAGGAAATAAGAGTGAAAGTGGTGACCCAGGCCTAGTGGTAGACACTCTAACTTGGGTAGGTTCGACAGCTGTCCTTTATGTTATATCTACCAAGCATGGCATCGAACAAAAATGCCACATGCATGTACAAGTCTCTGGATTTAAATAACAAGCCAGGAGTCTTTGGGTTTTTAAGAGTGGACATAAAATTGAGGCGTGAAGGCGCCACTGTTGACCCCTCAGCTGTCCGAGCTGAGAGACAAATGTGTCCCCACTATAGCATCAGACATGTCGGGACGTCTGCTGATGTCATAATGGGATGCTAAACAAGGGTGTGGTTTATTAACACACAGTACTTACAGTACAAGAAAAGCCAACTATAAAGAGAGAGAGAGGGACAGAGAGAGAGAGAGAGAGAGAGAGAGAGAGAGAGAGAGAGAGAGAGAGAGAGAGAGAGAGAGAGAGAGAGAGAGAGAGAGATTGTACTGTAAGAACACATACATTACACTCAGCAGTTTAGTGACACTGTTTGCTAGACTCAGCATTTATCTGCAGTCTTGTGGGAATGACTGCAGTGAAATAATCTATAAATGAATAAGAGGACACTTGAGCCTTGAATGTAAGGACAAGCCCTTCGAAGTGTCATGCCTCAAATTGCTGTTTAAATAGAAATATTAAGTAGGCTTATAATTCCTGGACAAACTTGTTTCAAATGCTTACAATTATAAGATGCTATTGGCACATAACAGGAGGAAATGCAGTAAAAATGTATCTGCTTGAGTTATAAAACAGGATTTTTATGATTTTGATAATAAGTTGAAATGATATGATAGCAAATATCAGTCTGCAATATCAGATCAGCATGACATATATAGGAAGAGAAAGACACCAGAGGTGTTGCATATTCACATTACAAACTTTTACTTTGGTATTGCATCACTCATAGCTCTAACGTTTAAAATAAAGTTTAGGAAGATGTATGTCACCAAAATCAGCTCTGATTAGCTTGTGAAGCCTTGTCTCTTGTCTAAAGGCTCAACGCAACTGCAGACTTTGATGAATACTGCTGGCAGGAGAGACGTCTTGTGTCCGCACCATTCTTATCAATGAGAATGTAATCCTGTATCTCCCTGTATATTTAATGATACAGTATTTAAGTTTCCTGAAAAATAATTATTTTGGAGATGTGAGGATTCCCCCTGACAACTACAATAAGGTTTGTTCTTTTAGGTTTGTACTTTGCAAGGTTTGTACTTTGCAAAACCTCAAGTATATGACATTATATATCGAAGCAAAAGATGGTTAAATTAACCATTCCATTCTTCAAACTTTTAGTTAGGATTCTAGCTAGCTAATAAGTTCAATGCAAGCTTCCTTAATTTAAAAAAAAATTGTGATCTATGTTAAAATTTATATTATCATATGATTTTGTTCACAATTCTGAAATATAGCAGAGTACTTGTAATCAGCTACTACAAGAAGACGATCGCTCATTAAAAATAGCTAACCCTTGGGGTCCAAATTGGATATTTTGTAGGGAGGACTGGATCTTTAAGAATTAAATTAAAATTTCCCCATGCTAAAAGCATTATTTTTATATCATAGATAATTGTGTTTAGCCTGTAAAAATTATTTATGATGCAGAGCAAATATTTTTAACCAACTATACAGAGGCAGTCACTCAAAACCTTGTTTGTGAGGTGAAAAAAGAAAAACAAGAAGTAGATTCCAAAAAAATGTGAAACTGTGGAATGACAGCTTGTGTGGCAATTAAGGAGGCAGCCCAAGATACTTTGAAGTTTGCAAGCTCCTGTTCGAGGCATGAAATTAGCTTAATTCAGAAAAAAAAAACTATTTCAGTATTAATGCACATTTCTTAAGCAGTAATCACTTACTTGGAAGAATTAAAGAGATTAAGATATGTGACCATGTACCAAAAAAACTGTCAGACGTAGAATAGGTACATTTGTAGCAAAAGCCAAAAATACATGGGGTCAGTTAGTTTTTTCAGACAGTTTTTTCTGTTAGGCCAAAAATCATGTTCCATGAAGATATTTTATACATTTTCTCCTGTAAATATATCAAAACAAAATTTTTGATTAGTAATATGTGTTGGTAATATGCATGCTAACAAACCATATGTCAATTTATACATGCATCAAATCTTATTTCTATTTCTGCTTCTCTGGAATTCCTTTTTTTTTGTCCTTTGATCACCAGAATGAATGACTTTTTTTCCTAATTATGTCTCTCATCCTGATTTCAGTCTTCTTGTAAGTGCACTTCTCATTTCAGCAGTAAAGAAAGAAATTACTGCGTTTTGTGTCTTTACAAGTGCAGAAATATTAAATCTGATCTAATTCATTGTTTATTATTTGTTACTGTGTTGGCATTAGCGGTAGTACTTTAGCATGGTTCAGTTACAGTAGTAAAAAAAGAAGGTATCATATCGATCACAAGTGAAATATGCAGTATCTCAAGGCTCAGTACTAGGGCCGTTACTTTTCAATCTTTACCTCTGGGAGACATTATCAGGTGACATGGTGTTATCTTTCACTGTTTTGCTGATGATACTCAGCTATACTATATTTCTTCACAGCACAGTGAAAGATATGTTTCTAGCATCTGTAAAACTGCATTTTTATATTTCAAAAACATATCTAAATTGCGACCTATGCTCTCTGTCAGTTTAAATCTAGAATAAAGATCCATCTCTTTAACCTCGTAACCACATAACACACTAATAGGCTTCTATTATTCAAAACCGTTAAAGGATTATTAGGCTGCATTAATTAGATCAGCTGGAACGGGAACACTCCCCATAACGTTCAACGTACTTGTTACATCATAAGAAGAATGGCATCTATGCTAATATTAGTCTGTTTCTTTCGTATTCTGTTTCTCAGTTCGTCTCTAGTTGGTGGATCAGCACCAAGAGATGACCTTCATCGAAGTCCAGAACCAGACCCACACACACACACACAAACAATCCTTTACACAAGTCCTTTACACAATTTGACATAGCTATGTTTATAATTGAACTGAAATTAAGTGCAGGTCGTCTGGCTAGAAGAGAACTGGCCCCCAACTGATCATGGTTTCTCCAAAGGTTTTTTTTTTTTTTTCCATTCTGTCACAGATGGGGTTTTGTTTCCTTGCTGTCATCTCTGGCTTGCTTAGTTAGGGACACTTAATTTCTAGTGATTATCACCAATTTGATTATACAGACCATGACTCTCACTATTATCCTATGTGATACTGTTCACTGCTTTGACACAATCTGTACTCTTAAAAGCGCCATATAAATAAAAGTGATTGACAGATTGTAAAGAATCTGATCTAAAATAATGACTGCAATGCAATTATATGCTGCTGTAGCACAGTTTGGCAGACAGACAGATCTGGTCATAATGAACAGATCTGTTTATTTATTGAACTGGAAGTTAAGTGCTGGGCGTCCGGTCAGAGCCCAACTGAGTCTGGTTTCTCCCAAGGTTTTTTTTTCTCCATTCTGTATGCATGAGGTTTTGTTTCCTTGCCGCTGTCGCCTCTGGCTTGCTTGGTTGGGGACACTTAACTTCTAGTGATTTAACGTCGAATTGATTACAGAGACCGTCTCTGCATTTAATAAGAAATTGGTCACTCTCGTCATTATACATCCCTGTCATTGTACTCTTCTACATTATACTGTACAGTGCTTTGATGCAACCTGTGTTGTTAAAAGCTCTATATAAATAAAAATGATTGATTGATTGATTGATTTAGTAATTTAGTTACATGAAAACAGAAAAAAGACAGAAGAATCATAAAAACGTTTTTTCTAGTAAAATCTGTAGATTAACGCTTCCTGCCTATGAATGGGTGCACAAACAGCGGATAGAGGTAGATTTCTTTTTGTTTATGTTTCTCATTTCAAATATCTCAGCCCACCACAGCACAGGCAAATACAATTATAAAACAACACACACAGTCTCTATATTTCTTCAACTTCATAAAAAACTACACTTATAATATATTGAATGCAATTCTGCAATAAGTAATATAACATGATATAACATAAAATGACTATTATGTCTGCTTTAATCATGGATGATATTTCAGACTTACTGGTATTCTGATACTAAGCAAATTTAATTTTAAAAGACTGTAATACACTGCTCTATTTGTCTTATTTTTTGATGCCTTGTCTTGCACAGATACAGAAAAACCAGTAGGGTGTTACAGACATTGATTGCACTTTGTATCTACGAGACAGAGGGCTTATGACAGGAAGAGTTGGATAATCCAACATGCCTAAACTAATCCTGACACAATACAAGTACCAGAGCATGTGGTCTGAGAATTGGCTGCTTTGGTAATTCCTACATTTAGACTGACACGCATTCAATCACAAAAGGAAAATCATTCTTATGGGAGCTTAAAGTCAACATAACAATAAACATCACAACTAGCAGAAGCCTACAAATCTCTTAAACCCTTAAACTGTTAAACTCAGGTGTCCCAGTCTTTGACATCTGTGTACCCCAGCAAGTGTGTTTTTGCATGTGGCTGACAATAGTGTTATTAAAGCAAGAGATGTAGCACTCACGGCTAGATCGGCAGGGGTCACTGTGTATGCTGTCATTCGATTGGTTGCTGGAAACAGAAGACACGCTAGCACTGCGGACAAAGCCAAAGGTAGCCAGTCGAGCAGGAGGCAGATGGGAGAAGCCGGGAGGACGCAGTCCAGATTGACCCGGTTTGGGGAGCATAAATTTGGGAGACACACCCAATGCTAGTCTCTTCTGATCCACTATAAAGCAGAAAAATATCTTAATATTCCTTTAAACAAATCTCACAAGTTCATTTATAGATATCATGACTTTCTACAAACCATTAGAAAAAATCAATTAATCAGTCAATCAAGCATGTTAACACACAGTTCATTATTCACAAGGCACAGGCGATTGGTTTTATTTACATCATCAGCCAACAAGCTTGTTGCTCAACATTCAAATACTCAGCTGGTGTTTGCTGTGGCAGTTTGCAGCATGCTTCAGAAACCGTGCAACCTCCCAAGCTTCACCTGTATAGATCTGCTACTGGATGATTTCATGTGTATATGCATGAGTAATTTTATCTTTGACGTATGCAAAGAGAATTTGTCTAAAAGTTTTTACAAAAATTGTGCATATATATATAGTGCATATATGTAGTATGTATACAATAAATAATACCCCAATGAAATAATTAAAAGTGAAATGGTGAATTAAAGGGGTCATATGTTGCGATTTTAAGTTTTCCTTTCTCTTTGGATTGTTACAAGCTGTTCCTCCAGGACAGTTTGGATAGCCCTGGGCTATAAAGTGGGGCAATTCTTTGTAAGGACAGTCTGGTGCTTCTGAATAATAACCATTAATTAAGTTGCTTTTTCTCATTAAAAGAATCTGCTACTTACTATTGAAACATGCGATTTGAGCAGTGTAGAGTTGTGCTTGTTTCTCCGATCATGAGTGCAGACATGGACATGATTACGATGCACAACGCAAAGCACAAAAAGACTGTAATAAGCAATTATAATCACTAATTACTGTATATCCACTCTTGATGCAACAAATGCCTCATTTGTAATGGCTTTTATTGTTTTTATGTCTTCATTTTATGTAACGGGCATAACAGTTCCATCACATGCTTGAGGTTTTTGGCCAATTACAATGCACTGCATAGCTGGACAATAAGAGCACACCTCACATTTTTAGAATGATGAGCTTTGTAAAAATGGGCCCGTTTCAGGAAGGAGGTGGGAAATGAAGTGTTTTTCAAACATTAATAAGCATAAATACATTGCATTACACCAAATACACAAAATAATGTTCTTTTAGCAACATCATATGACCCCTTTAATTTCCGTATTTTCAAGAACATGGTAATATTTAACACAAGTGAGTGGTAAAAGAAGAATAAGGAGGGACTAAGAAGGATTAAATCTAAATGTAAGTTAAGTTCCAACAGGTTTTGTGGTCTCTGAAAATATTCCAAAGCTTTAAGTATGTGACAAAGTTTGTCCGCAGTCTCCTTGCCATTATGGATTTTACAATTTAAAGAGAAATGGTAAAGCCTGTAAGAATCAATATAATTCTAGAACCAATATGACTGCAGTTTATAACCTTAGCTGATGGAATGTCTGTGTGTGGCCATTATAGTAAGAAATGAGTCTGATTTTGGGTACTGGCAGTATAAAGCTGTGTAGATAATCATTTAGATTCCTGTCTAGCTGTATTTTAAGAAAATGTCTAATACAAATCAATATTGCTTAATTAAACATTTAAAGAAATGTTCCGAAGAAAGTTAACTGACAACTGGAGACTTGACTTTGAGGGTTTTAGTGCCAACTGACCTGCAGGTTCCTGGTGACTACTTGGGGCCTGAACAGCTGGAGCCGTATAACTGAGGGGTGACGCTGACCTTTGACCTGGTAATACTGTCCTGTTCTTAGCAGCAGGCTGTCTGGTGACAGCTCCAAGGCCAAGCTGAGGCTTTAAGGCTCTCGGAAAGCGGAAAACAGCAGCAGCATCATGGGTATTTAGCTGAAGCGCTTTACCACCCTGAAACCATAAGAAGCATCTATTGATGTCTTTGTTACCATAAATTTGATAAAGCAGCAAAGATTATTAATAAATTATGCTTACTGCTCACGCTTTCATAAGCACAACACATTTATCTACAGTTCA
The DNA here is from genome assembly GCF_018831695.1 of Puntigrus tetrazona. Lineage (NCBI taxonomy): Eukaryota > Metazoa > Chordata > Actinopteri > Cypriniformes > Cyprinidae > Puntigrus > Puntigrus tetrazona. The sequence continues at coordinate 3,453,448 of NC_056713.1, forward strand.
GTAGTGCTGTGTTAGCAGTTGAAAGTCCTACCTGTAAATATTGATCTGGCAGCTCTCCATGAAAACTCTCTGATTTGCCCACAAGTTTATGGGGAACAGTATGGCTGGGTGGCCTGATCCCAGATGCCATCAGTCCTGGAGGGGAGTAGTATCCTGATCTCTGTACTTCCTGACGATACTTGTCATAAAGGATATTAGATGAGCTCAGCACAGGTGAACCTCTGGACCCCTCAGCCTTCTCTTTTGAGGTTAGTGAGCTACTGTAAGGTGTAAGTCTTGGCGGTAGCGTCGACACTTCATAGGGACCTTCAGACATTGGTTTCGCTTGAGGGCTTTTGCGGACATATGTTATAATTTTTGGTCGAACATTTTTTGGCTTCTGAGGTGGAGAAAACTTCTTAGATTCAAATTCTTCTCTAGTGGGTTGTTGAGAAACAGCAGGTTTTGAGAGACTGCTACTACTACTTAGAAAACTTTTACTTGGTTGCCTCAAACCAGTGGTTCCCCTCTGTAAGGTTTCATTTCGTTCCTGACTTGCTTCTCTTGTGCTAATAGCTTTGGCTGGTGATGAAGGTGGCTGTTTCCAAGGTGAACAGGTGGTCTTAGGAGGTGGAGGTGTCTCAGGGCGAGACGGGCTGCCCCAAGGTCTTCGCCTTTCCAAACTCGATGCACTAGAACTTCGAGTCTTTTCAAAAGAAGCTTGCTTCTTATATGGTTGGGGTTCAGAACCTCCAGATTGCACAGGTATATCCTTTGAGGTTAGTTTTGAAGTTTTAAGAGCAGTTTTATGAGATTCCTCCTCCTGGTATTTGAGTTTATTATTACCAGCAGAATCATGGGAGAACCTTCTGTTGCATGAAGCAAACTGTGTGTTGTCTGAGACAAGAGTTGATATCTCAGTTGATACTGTTTTTAAATTTGGAGCCTTGTCTTCTGTTCCATGGTACTTCTTTACTTGAGTTTCAGATTCTCCTAGATTGTCCTGACTGGTACTTCCTGATTCATTAGGGACCTTCTTGATCCTTGCAATGCTACATTCACTCATGCCATTTGTCAGTTGACCTGAGCTCTCATATCTTAAAAAATCTGTAGCTGGTTGGTTTTCTTGTGCTTCTAAAAGGGTTTCCTCAGGCAAGGTGGTAGAATTAAGATTAAGATCAACACTGCCAATGTGCATTGTACTTTTTCCTGCTTGGTGATGTATGCCATCAGTATATACAGAGCTCCGGCTTTTATCTGAAATAGTTAAACAGGATTGTGAGGCAAGGGTAAGGTCCTCAGAGAGAGTCCGGTATGGCCCAGAGGGAGCATGCCATGAATCAGAGCTTTGAGTTTGACCTGCATGGTTTAGGGCACTAGCAAGACTTCCTCCAAGACTAGACATTGTGGAGAGACAAGAAACAAAAACATCATTTTCAGAGCTAAACTCAGTCCTTGTTATGCTGGTCACCATTTCTTTGCTAGTGAACTGAGGATAAGACTCTTGTTCCTTTGAAATAAACTGGGAGAACCTTTTGCCATCCTTAGGAGACATTGCTTCGGTCTGCATTAAATTGGTGTCACACTTAACATCTCCTCTAGGAATAATGCTCTCTTCATCATCCTCTATTTCCTGACTTTCCAGCCTCTCAAACTCAGCCAACTCTGGGTCATCACATGGGGAATCTGTGCCCTGGATAATCATCTTCACCTGCTGCTCAGTATGAGATACCACAGAGGACAGAGTTTCAGTTGCCTTCAGAGTTGTTCCTCCATTTCCTCTTTGCATTTCATTAGCATTGGCATCACCATCTAGGGAATCTTCAGCATGTCTGTTGTTGTTTCGGATTTCCTTACAGTCATCTTCAATGCTGGTCCCGAAGGGTGTGTTGTGTTCTTCATTCACACTCATGTTTCCTGAAGGCTCATGTGCTCTCAAGCTTTCATGTAGAGTCTTGTTGATCCTCCCTTGAGGTCTGGAGCTCTTACCGCTTTCAAACTTAAAGCTAAAGTAAGTATTGGCATCTTTCACACTGTTAGATGAGATATTGATTTTGAGAAGATGACATCAGGAGTTGTCTTCAACATATGGGTAAATAACAGATTTAGAAATGTCTTGACAGAAAACCTGTATAAGAAATAAAAATAAGAAATAATGTAGACATAAACAGACACATTCATGTACAATATTAAAATTTTTGTACCCATAAAATGATTTGATGGTAGTATGTTTTGAGATCCACAAATCCTCTCTTTTTTATGTTCACCTTAAAGAGAAATAGTATAATTAGAGGCAATTTGGTGTGTGATAGTAAATGAACATGAGTTTGATATTTTGGTTGATTAATCTAAATGACTGTTAATTTAAATGTTTTGGTTAAATGCTTCATTACATAATCATTAATAAAGTAATGATAAGGTTTTATTATTATTAGCACATTTGAAAATGGTTATGAAAATGTAACAGTTCCTGAAGTATTAAGACCTTTCATTTCTAGTTATGCACAAGTCTGTGATCTGTAAAAAAATGACATTTCCCTTAGCATTGATATTTTAATATTTCCTTAGTAAACATAAATACTGGCAGTTTATCCACTGTAATGACAACTTAATTTCTTAAACTGATTTTCCATATAAAAGAAAAGAAAATCCATAGCATAATAGATAATTTAATGCTTCAGTCAAATGGGATTTGGTGTAATATTTAATTCAATCATGAAATTCTTTTATACAAAATTATAAACACACTGATAATTCTCCACAGAGTGAGAAAGCACACTTATGCTCAGTCCTCCCTAGCAACAAAAACAGCTCCTACACTCCAGAACTTCAACCGTAGGAGGTCATTCCCTAAGGTAACGGCAGACAAATGTTCTCAACAGGAACATATTGTCCAAAAAAAAACAGGTGCAATAACTGATTTTGTAATAGATTAATAATAAATGAACTTCTAAAATTTCTAAAATAGCAAATTATGTATCTTAATAGACATGCTGATAAAAGACAATTGTTCAATAAGAAGGCAAATTACCTTTATACTATTACATAGTGTAAATGTTCCCCTTTTACAAATGATATATTTGACTAAAATTCAAACTCCATTGCATAATGTTTTTATAAACAGATAACAAAAAAAACAAACCATTACCTAATTCTATAAGACATTTTGCAAGGCAAGCTTAGGTAAACAAAATATATTTTGTGCATTTATACGTCTTGGCATGATCCATTTTCTTGACCTACTTTGTGCATCTGATGGTTTTGTGAATCTGCAGTCAATCATTACAGTTCACTTACTATCATAATGATGTCTCATTATCTTTCTATGCTTTAAAAATGTCTAATAATTTTTTACAAATGTGATATTTGCGATCTACATATGTGAAAACACATTTTAAAGAAACTGATTTTTATCACTATTATGTGTCAATTTTAATTTATTCAAAAAGGAGAAAGTTACATTAAAACAAACAAACAAAAAAGACTGACCTCCATTCCCCAAAGACATGCTCATGCTAAATGTTATGGAATAATCTAAACAGTCTCTGTTGAACTGTCAGAGACAATGACTAACTGTCACAGAGTGTTTGTTAATATGATGGTTTGTCAGTCACATGTGACAAGTCACATTATAGTCAGGTCTGCAGGTCACAGAAACACAGCACTGTATGACAGCATGAAGAGATTTAGATTATATAGCAAAAGATACCCTGCAACAGATCATCACGGCTATTTAGAGTCAGGAGCTCAATTATTTACAAGGGGAAGGTAGACAGAAATGGAAAAAAAAAAAAAAAAAAAAACCCAACCAGCATCAGAAAAGCTACTTGCAGCTTGTCAAGCAACAAGCTACTCAAAATTTAAAGTACAAAGTAGAGCAGTTTTTATCAGTTAATCAATTTTAATAAATTTAATCTCAATTTTAAAAACAAAGGTTCTTCAGTAGAAAACGTTTTTCTGTTTAAAATTTACTTCACAGTAAGAAAAATATGTTTCTTTAAATAACTGTTGCCCCAAAATGTTTTTTTCTATGACATTGCAAAGCCTCTATTTGGAACCTTTACTTTTAAAAACAGTTACGCACAGCAAGATTTAAATAATTGTTAATTTATTCTGTAAAATTATTATAATAAATATTATAGTGTTTTGTAAATGCAACATAAATGTTCGTATAATTATTTACACAAACCAATTTAATTAATCTGGCATCCCAAAGCTCAACTCTGCACATCCTCTCTTCTACCAAACACACACTCACCAAAACTTCTACTTGACCTACTTTCACAGAAACGTCTCAGAAGTTAAAATGTTCAAAGACTTCACAGCCCAACACTAGGGAGGGTTTGACCTTACAGATAGATTTAAATAATAATTATTATTCAGTTTACATTCATGTTCCTATGTGACAGAGCACATTTTTATGACGTGTTAGTAAACTACACAATTAAAAAGTATCACAAAAAAAAGAGTACATATTTTAGGCTGTAGTATAAGTAGGAATTGGCACACAACACAACTGGATAGAATTTTAAGTGCTTCTTATGCTCTCTGGAAAACATGATATTTTGAAGAATATGGGAACCAAACACAAGTTTTTGACTTTATATTGACACTTACTGGCATATTACTTTCTTTATTTCAGCGGTGCCAAAAAGCCTATTCACAAGCTTATTCATTACATGTGTCAGAAAAAAAACTATAAATTTATGCCTTTTTATTTAATTTTCATTTTTCGTATGCCTCATGTTTATATGCTAAATGAAGGCTACTGGACAGAGTTCTAAGCAGCTATGAAGCCAAAGTATATTACCAGCCATTAACAGAATCTGGAGCCTTGCAATTCAATGACTCTCAAAGAAGATCAAACTAAAGCTATATTAGTGCACTATTAGAGGGAACAAAGAACCAGTCAGATGAACTGAAAAAGCCCAAATTTCAAATCAGACTCTTAAACTGATTGGAGGAATCTCAATACGGCTCAGTCAGCAGAGGTGAGGTTTCCTCCTGGCTGATGGATGTCGAGCTGACAGTGAATAGATGAGAGAGCACAGCAATGGTATTGTTTCCAGAATGCATGATGAATTCCTGCTCTGCACTTCTCTGTGGCTGTGACTTATTACAGCAAACCAAGCTTACTACTGTAGAACAACACATGCCACGCATGATGTGGTTTTGCCAATGGTTTTTTTCTAATTTGACCAGACAGAAGTCTTTGACCACGACAATTTGTGTTTTGCAGCGCTAAATCTAGGAGGGGGATTAACATACTTTACTACAGATTTTTAAATGAATGTATTAACACTTATAGTGCTTTAACCATATTTTTACATTCTTTTACTCTGGAAGACAAAAACTGTTGTGTGTTTTTGTAAATGATACAACGACTCATTCATAAAGACAGGCGTAACACTAATCAACGTGAACTACTGACTAAATGCATGGAATAACAGTTTGTTTGAATGCGTGAACACAAACAAGCAAAGAGATACAAACAGTGAAATGCCCCTTTATGTTATTCAGCGCATTTGGGACGCTACTCTGCCAATCAGATTCAACAACTCGAACTGTCATATATATAGTCTAATAAGTACAGTGTCTTTGACAATTAAGTTTTGAAGACATTATTAAAAATATATTAGCTTATATTATCAGATAAAGTGCGTTATTCTTAAACATGTCATTAACCACAGCACACTCACTGTTTGGGGATACAAATTATGAAAAAGTTTATTATGTGTTAAATTAATTATTGTGCTTGCAATAAATACTTATTAAATATATACTTGAAATAGATACAGAACTTTTCATTTGAATCACACTGTCAGCAACATAACAAAAGATCTAACTGTAAGCTCAGTATTTACTCAGATGTATTTTAGATATTTAGCCTATTTAAATACAAATGTTCAACTAATATCTTCTGTACATTTTCTTTTTGCACCTGTAATGTTTGACACAGACCTCAGTTAGATACAAAGAGTTACTCAATACATGCAATCCCATGCAGTTTCTTATTGCAGTCTGCAGCATCACCCCTGCAGTAATTCTGCTGTCACGATGCCAGAAATACATCCAGGTGCATTCATGGTATGTCTATCAATCTCATGAAAATATTTAGCTATTTTATGAGGTCGCAATTTCATATGAATGCATGCAATTGGATTTTTACGAAAAACAAACACTTTTTAGAAAGCCACCAATTTGCCAAAACATGAAATAGTTAGAAAAGCGTGCATTAATTCATCTGTCATGAGTAAAAATATTATTCTATGAGGTACTGTTTTTAAATTAATTTATAAAATATGATTTGTATAATTTTTAGAAAGCCACCTATTTGCCAAAACAATTTTTTTTAATGGATTTCCACAAGAGTTTGTTGATTTGTCTGTCTGTTTACAGTGTCTGTGCAACTAATATTCAAAATATAATGACATTTACTAGTATATATAAATATACAAAAAATATAACTGACATTTTTTACAGTTGACAGTTTAGTGTTAACATGCTAAGTACTTTTAGACTGAGCAAAAGGAAATAAGAGCGATGGTTGACATACGGTAAGGACTGGTGCAGTTTCTATCGCAGACATGAAGTATAAATAAAACACTCACAGTGTGTTCCTCAAGCGTCAACATGAAACCCACAGCTAACGGCCATGAGAGACTGTCATTGTTACTTCCACCTCATTGTTTTTCCTCTTTCATGACACTGTAACACATTCAGAGTGCTACTGGCAGTAATGCGGCCAGCAGTAGGAAGTTCAAGAGGCAAATTGCTGTCATAGTCATTAAGATGCATGAAATTCCCCTCATTTCCCATGATGCATTCAGAGCATGTCCACTGCACCTGTTCACTAATCAACCAGCTAACCTAGAAGGGACCTGGATTAGAGAAACATGTTACATCTGTCTTTCCTTATGTGTGTGTGTGTGTGTGTGTGTGTGTCTTTTTAGCCCCTTTTCCTGAGAATCTCCCATATGGAAGCGATTTCCACTCTCAGAGCTACAGTGCTAATTAAATATTAACATCCAAATGAAACCGGAGGCCACGCCTCCTTTCCTTTTCAAAATCAAATCCTTCTCAGCTTTGTGTGAGAGGATTTATTGTATATAAATGTTCTTTACTTTACTCAAAGGATTTAGAATGTTCAGTTTCACAACCTGACACAAAGTGTGAATTAAAACAGTGAGTTGTTAGGATACATACTATGTACGTATTTAGCTTGGCGCTGTCTTCATCAAACACAGTCAGAATAGCTGCCTCAGAACTGAAAGAAAAAAATTTGAATTCTTCAGTGGCTTACACTTAACATTTTTTATGTGCATGATGAAATGAAAAATATGGTTAATGGAGAGACTGTATTTTTGGCATTGCAGGGAACACAGCCCAAAACAATTTTCATGCTAATCATTCAGCCTGTCAATTTTAAATTTTAACATTTTAAGTGAAATATAACAACATTATGGTTTTATACCACAATGGGAAAATATGTCTGCATTCTGTATGCTACATATTTCCTCATACAGTAAAAGGTAAACATAGAATACATATTTCAAAAGCAGCATTTGTACTCGTATTGTTAACATAACTTTGATACTTTTAAAAAATGATTGCTAATGCAGCATTATTATTGTTGATTATTAATAAGATATGCACAATGCATTATGGATCAACAAAGATATAACTACATAAATATTCCAATATTATTATTAACTATAAGCTCTAACATAAATATACAAGCCCAAAAACAGATTTAATTTCATATAATTTTATGAGTTATAGTTTGTTACATTATAGTAACAATATTGATGCATTTGTTGTGTTTTATTATGTACATCTAAAGTACACTAATAACTGTATAATGCCTAAGATTTTATTATTATATTATTTATTTCTGTGATACTTTAACACATTTGTAATTAAATATGTGGGTTTTCATGTACAGGGTATATGTAAGGACAGGATATATTTATATACATATAGGCCTACTTAATATTATGTGATTATATTAAAAGATTTATTCACGTTATTTAGATTATTATTATTATAAACACGTGCAAACACCCACCATAAATAATTTTAACAGCAGAAACTAAATATCGCAGCAATATACATAAATAATAGATTATACTCATTGCTTAATTCAGTTTCTCTGCGTGCTGAATTAAATAGCCTACATGGCAGATCGACCGCTATCAGACCGCGAGAAAAACAGCATGTGATATAAGCACACATTGAGTTTTGCTGCAGATACACACGACAGCAGGTGGATATGTGATGCTCTGAGTGTGCGCCATCACGTTATCCACCAACACACACACACACACAGTCTTACCTGATCTTCAGCATCCGCGAGGAAACGCTGCACGACTGATGCAGAAGACGAATGAGTGTTTGATTTCTCACAGCATCCTCAAGACGAGTGAAAAATCAGGCGGAGAGGATGAGAGGAGAGCCAGACGCGCACCACAGGACGCTGATCGCAGGAATGAACGGTGAGAAATGAAGCGACCAAAAATGGCTGCGTTCCAACGAACAAGCGAGTTCCCTAGCTAGACAACATTTTACTGCATCATTCCGTTGATTTCGGTCAGTTCTCGTTGCAGTTCGGCAGCGTTTTGGACAAAATGATAGGTGCACCTATGATATTCAAAAAATGTTGTCGTTTCCTAAGGCGCTTGTGGTCCCAGGCATGCTGTCTAGGTAGGAGCTCGCCAGGTTTTAAAACAGAACCTGTGGTAAAAGAGCGTAGAGCGCCACTCATAGGCAGATCAGCACACAAAATATGTCTTACAGTTTCATACACAATAAATTCAGCACATATAACCTATGGAGTATATATTTTAAATAGTAGGCTATTTAATATTGTAGATATATAATGTGATAACATGTCTAACTATTAAAGCCTGATTATATTATAGACTGTAAAATGTAATCAAATGTGTTACACTATAACTACTATGATGCAAAATAACAAATTCATACTTTATTGCATAAAAGGTGAGGAAAACCATGTATGATAAAAACGATGTTATATTAATAATAACTTTTCCAAAGCACAATAAATTATCATAGAGGATATTTATTTAAATATTCAAAGTGCTGTATGACATGTGCTTAAATGACAACAATAAGTTTGGTATCATCTTAAAGAGATTATTCAAGTGTCAAATCATTTATGTCCCCATTCATAACATGACCACTGGGGAACATTTAACAACACTAGCTTGGCAAACACGGGTAGGGTTAGCAGTCCTTACCCTCATTTATGGGGTTACCAAAAAAAGAAAAAAAAATATCTACAACCCAACAGAAACCACTGACTGTGTAAACAAGTATAAACAGTAACAACTGACCGTCAAGAATCAAGACATTGTTACCAGTGTGAGAGAAAAAGCTCTCTCTGATTGTTTCAGGCTGTGCTTGCTTAACACCTTTTAACTTACTGTTAACACTTGAATTATATATGTTTATATGCTTCTTGTTTCAAGTGCTATTTCAAGATTAGTTTGGATCGGTTGATGCTATAATGACTGATAAAAATATCTGTTTGAGTCACTGTAAGTAAAAGAAAACCTTAATAACGTGTATGGAAAATTAATGAATGACATAATATGGGCACATGGCTAGTTTTGCATCAACACCACCAGAGGGCACTATTTCCCAACTCCACAGCTGTCATGGATATAATGTCTGCCTCATACTTCAGTTCAAAAAAAAAAAAAAAAAAACTAAAAGACATTACGAATATAATGCTTAAATGTGTGTATAGGGGTAGGTGGGTGTGTGTTTAAAAATCCAACAACCAGGGTTTTCTTAAGCAAAATATAATTTCCTGTTTTGTTTTTCTCTATTTTGGGCTAAAAAATGTTCTGAACAGTTCCTTGACATTTTTTTGAGAGATTTTATCGACACTTGTAAAAACCCTTCTGACATTGAAAATAATACTGATACACAGAAAGAGAGCAAACATATCAAAAGTAACATTAAGTAAAAAAATACATAAATGACATTAGTTGGATCTGTAAATTAAACTCTAGCCACTTAGTATTTCACTTAAAAATAAAGCTATACCACTGTAAAATTACATATTACTGTGTAAAGTTTATTCTAATGCCAAGAAAAAAAACATGATATCCTATGACGCAGGTAACCTCCCTCAGGAGGTACCGCTTTAGGAGGCCTGCTTTATAAAGGCCATCATAATGATAGATGGATTTCAGACAACTCGGACAACTTGTTTGGCTGACTATAACTTTCCAATCCATTATATATTTAAACACTGGAAATATATTGAAAATTATTGTGATCTTGATCCAAAACAATAATTCCGTAACAGAAAAGTAACTCTTTTCCCCCTTCAGCCATTTCCTACATGATATGGCCTTCCCTTTTGCTTATGCACAGATGAATCCCTTGCTCACAAAGCACCTTTTCATTAAGCTATTTCAAATACAATCTTTTGAGACTCGTCTGGTCCCTTTGAATCCAGTCTTAAATTCTTCCATTTACATAGGGCTTCAGATAGGGATTTAATTTAAAGGCACCAGGACCCAGACAACCAGTGCTGTGGCTTTTACCACTTCTTGACGGTTGAACGACAGAAATTTGGCTCCTCTCTCCAGATCTGAGTTATTAGAGATAACTTGCCTGGATGTAGCAGAGCCAAAGCAAAATACCTCCTTGGCCAATATCCTTCTGTTAGTTTTTGAATGCCCCGTAGCGGCTTGCTTTGCTGATGAAGTTCTTCAGCAGATCGTGGTCCATGTCGGCGAAGGCCTGCGTCTGAGTGACAGCTGTCAGGTGGTTAACGCAAAACTTGAAACAGAACTCTTCCAGATCCTGCACATGAAGAGCGGATGGACTCATTCAACGAGAAAGAGAACCACCACCAAAGACCTACAGAATAATATATGAAACCGCAAATATATGTACATTTAGGGCTCTGTTCCAAAACCTAGTGAGCTGCCTAACTAGACAGCATTTTTATACATCATATATTTGCTATGTTTAGTTATAACTGTATGGTGCTATCTTGGAGTAGATGCCACACTTGATGCTCTGTAATGGACTCACTTTTTTGGTTTTCTACGGCCAGATTCATGAAAAACTTTTTTTTTTTCATTTTTTTGTTACAATTCTAATAAGTTCAAATCTATAAACATTTCTTGCTCTCAAATATTGAATCTTGTTTTTTATCTGTTTTAATGTTATCTAATTGTTTGGAGTTCTTGCCAATTCTTGCCAAAAATGCATTGATCAATTTGTTGAAAAATTGCTGCATGCAGATTAACATAATATGCATAATAAAGAGAAAATAGCAGGTAATTTTTTTTTTCCAAAAGATGTTTAATGAATCTGGCCTTGTAGTAGGCATGAAAACAATCAAAGAGTCATAGCTAAGCAATATGCCAACATCAAACTATGAATATTATTTAAGTATTCTGTGAACCTGAAATCAGCTACTTTACCCAATACATATATTTTTTGTTTTGTTGTTTTTTCTTTGCTCATTAAAGTAAAAAGTCATTAGCGAATTAGCCATTTCTAACAATATTTGTGCTCTTCATTATTTTCTTTCATATTACTGTATAAAGCCATTAACCTAGCAATACACTAACATTAAAATCCACTGCATCAACTATAAATGTTAGTTATCACCTGAGTGCCTTATTAAAGTTATTTCACCCAATAGATGTTTTCATTTCTTACAGTACAAAGCTGTTAGATAAAAACAAACTGTGTTGTACTGTAGCAATATGATAACATCTATTTAAACCAGTATGTGCTTTTCATTGTTAGCTTAGCAGTATATTAACATTAAAATCTGTTGAAATAATTGTTAATGTGTTCTATGTATTTGTTATTAGTTTATTAAGTCAGAAGTTCAACAATATGCTAGTCGAGTCTCTTGTATATTTCATGTTGTCTTTGGACATTTTGGATTATGGAGTTGTTAGTTTAGCAACATGTTAATGTTCATCTCACTAACATTTGGAACAGGACCTGTATTATCTGTATGGATCTATGAATGATATGTGCACACTCACCCGGGCTTCATATTTGACAGCAGCTGAGAGAAGTGTAATAGCATTCTCCTCTGTGATGCCTCTCTTGATGGTATCCTGACACAGTCTCTTCAGGCGGCTCTCACGGTAGTATGTGGCCAAGTCCAGCAGACCTTTACAATGTAACGATCATAGGATCATAAACACTAAACAACATGAGTCAAATATTTTAATAAATAAATGCTGCTAGTCCTGTGTATATCTTCGGAACACAAATTAAGGTTTTTCTGATGAAATCTGAGAGCTCTCTGAGAAGAATTGTGGAATAAATTGTGTTTTTATTGTTTTCTTTTCACACAAAACGTATTCTCGTAGCTTCATAAAATTACAGTTAAACCACTGATGTGTTTGCTATGTTTCTGGACCTAGGAAACTTGCAGTTGTGTCGTTCTTTATAGAGGTTCAGAGAGCTCTCTGATTTAATCAAAACTATCTTCATTTGTGTTCAAAAGAAGAATGAAGGTCTTCATGGGTTTGAAATGACATAAGGGTAAATAATAAATGACAGAATTTTCATTTTTGGGTGAACTAACTCTTTAACAAGTTTTTCTAAAAACATGTCAAACAGGTATATATTTGTGTATTTAAACAAATAAATCAATGCAATTGCAATTCTATGTAATGTGTGGATGTATGACCGTGATCTAACAGTCATTAAGGGTGCGGTTTACCAATGGCATCCTCAGGTGGGAGGTTGATGGTATCAGTATACAGGTACTCCAGGAATGCACGGTACACCAGATAAGAAAACTGATGAATCTCTATGGTCTCTTCATCAGTCTCATTCAGCAATGCTCGGAAATGCTCACACCTATCAAAACCAAAAAATATTTTTTTTAAGTTCTGTTAATTGCAATTAAAATATGGATAACACTTTATTTTGAGGTGTCCTTGTTGCATGTTACACGTGCTTAACATTATAACAATAAATTACGCATAATTACATGCAAGTAATCCTAAGTCAAACCTAATACTAACCCTAACCACATAGTAACTACATCTAGTTAATTAATATCACTGAGTACTTAAATGTAAAATTACACTTTAACAAAGACATCTCAAAAGACGAAATTTCACAAATTAATTCAAATTTGATTCAAGACATTGCAGCAAAAACTAAGACTAGTCCATCTAATATAAAGCTCAAACATTAAAGACAAGTAAACAGTCAATAACCAAACAAGAAATAAATTACAAGCAAATTTCATTAATAAAAACAAAAGAACAAACTAAATATTAAAAAAAGCATGGTACTCTAAAAACCTCAAAAGATATATTGTGCAGTACAAGCTATCAGGTCTAGACCCAGAAAACATTTTCCCTGTTGGTCTGCTGACTTTAAACTCCTCTATTACAATTATACTGCTCTGTAAAGAAGAACTACACTAAATGTGTAATTTGTACTGTACTAACTACCATTTGTACTAATGTAGTATTTTGAACAGTGTCCTGTCTGTACTTCCATATTAGACTCTCATTTTGTTCTACAGCTGTAAAAAAAACAAACATGAACTTCAAATACAGAATGACTTTTTTTTTTAGCAGAATACATGGTTATTACTATGTCTCCTTTTGTAAATGCTTCAGCATCAGGTTAGATGTTGCTTTTTAGGATTTGTCAGACTTTCAACAACATGCATTAGTGCTCTAGGAGTCTTTTAAGTTTAAGAGTCATCTCTTAATTCCTCACTACCAGCACTGTGCTGGGAGACACGGTTGCCTTTCTTACTGATGTGGTCATAGCTACAGATTGCTCAGCTTTTACAATTTAGTAGCACTGTCTGAGTGGCTACTTAATCTCAAAACCAATGCCTGTGGTACAATTAGGATAAACAGAGGTGAACCACCAGTCAGTACAGTCACAATAAAATGCTGGGTTTGGATTAGGGAATCAATCATTCAGCACATTAAAAAAAAATGCTGTCTTGATGGTTGAAGGACAAATAAACAATGAGGATGTTTACAAATGACATCAGAACTATATAGAATCTGAAAAAGCCCATAGGGTAATTGCAACACTCTCTTATCTGTTATCTTCTCATTCATCGACCAAGCTGTAAGATTTTATGTCATTCTATTTTTTTTTTTTTGGGGTGTACACCCTGAAAGCTAGGTGCCCATGCAAGAAAAGCATATTCATGTCAGTGCAAATGATTGTGTTAAGTTGATACATTTCATGAAATTTGGACAAAACGTAATCTAAGACAAGACAGACTTCATACGGCCTGTTAGTATTGTTGTCTAAGCTTGCTTCATTATCTTTGATGACTGATTTCAATTATTTCAAATTTTTTTACAAGGCATTGTTGAAATGCTTGAAGTGCAGCTAACATTTATAGACCCATAAGAATAAAAGAGCCACAGGAAGCCTAATATAAACACTCACACGTTTAAAAAAACAACAACCAAAAACAAAAATAACTAAACAGTAAGAGCTTTTTGTATCTGAAGTTTTGAAATCATATATAAATATAATTTTTTTTAAACATTTTGATGAGGAAATACAAAAAGAACCCAGTGCACTATTTGCATTCTAATAAATGATATAATTTTCTTTCATACTATTAACATAGTCAGTTTAGAGACATGAAAGTAATACTTGTAGAGTGTTATCAATAGTTAATTTGTACATGAGCAAGAATATATCTGCATGTCAAAAGACTTGCCAAGTTTTGAGTTAAACGTGGGAATGACATCGGTTGGGAAAACCCCAGTCTGTTGCTGATAATTCATGGCACTGTTTGCATACCTGAGGAAAACGGTTTTACTTCTTTTGGCTTGCTTCCACTGAGGTGTACAGTTCGGTAAAATACATTTTTTTTTGCAATTAGTTTCCATTACATTGGCTTATTTACATCAGAACGCACAAACAATAAAATATAAGTGTTAATAATTTTATATATTCACACAGACAATATTCGTTTTTATAATGTCTATACTTTTATAATGTTCATTATTGTTTATTAACAAGAAAGGCAGAGTTGTGCTTATTGTCACACTTAATCGTTGATTGCTACATTGCCTTATACCCCTTGCCTATGAAGTAAGGGTACAGATAGCAGTGGAAACGCAAGCTGGATTAGGGTGTTCCGTACCAAATCTTTTGTACTGTACTGTACTGACCCATAATGCTCAGTGGAAATAAGCCATTATACACAAAATAGGGCTAAAACATTGCAAAATACCCTAGAGATTATGTTACTTGGTTACAATATTTAATTTACCTGATTTTAAGCAGGGCTTTATGCACGTGAATACACTTCCCATCTACCAGGAACTTTAAATCTGAGATTTCTGGGCTGTCGAACTCACGCTTTAGCGACTGGGCAACAGTCAGGTAGTCATCTCCATCTAATGAGCAGAAAAGAAGCAGGAAATAATACACTATTTGTTTAAAGCAACTTTCTCACAAAGTGGAGCATCCAGAGTTGCAGCAGGTTTCAACAAATGTAAAGTTTTGTCAATGAAATGCTGATGATTTACATGTCTGAATCATCAATAGGCACTAACAAACTACCGTTTATTTCTTATAGAACTCTTCTGTACTCACACAATTCAGTAAATTGCAGGAATGAAAATGTTTTACAACCAAACTGATTCCCAAAAAATTTAGGAAGTGAAATTCTATGCAGTGTGTATGGAACCAAACCAAACTAGTCTAATTTAAACACTTATAAAAGTTGTGCCTTCTACGTGTGGTGCAAGAAAATACAAAGATAAGTTACGTTTTGATTCAGTGCTGCCAGATCTTGGTAGAAAGAAAAAAAAAAACAACAACAGAGGAAAAAGAACAAACCCATAACATAAATTAACTAGTTAACTTAGAAATAAGCCACATACCAAAAGAAAGTGACTTGCACATGCTTTTTACATTATAAACTCCATATACCAGATCACTAAGAGCATAGGGACGTTTGCCCCTATTATGAAATCCTTAGCAGCTGCAATCAGTTCAGTGTCCTGTTAGAGTACCTGGAGAGCTGAATAAGTTGGTAACAACCTGCATCCTAATCCTAGATATAAAACAAATGCATACATCCAAACAAATGTTATAAACAAACTGTACATTCTAATAATATATATATATATATATATATATATATATATATATATATATATATATATATATCTTCAGGTAGTACAGTTTGTGTTCAGCAGTGTTTAGTAAAAGTGCTTTGTGAAATGCGTGACTTTCAAAGTGAGGAAAAATGGCCAAATGTTTGGTGTTTTAAGAACAATAGCCCACATTTGCAATAATTAAAAGTAGCTAATGAAGTACTGTGACTAAATGACAAGAAAATACTAGTCATGAAAAGTCATGATTATAATAAAATGGACATTTGGAGCACCAAAACGGGCTGGCCAGTTCAAACATGATTTGAATATTATTAAACCACAATGGATAGTTTTGGAAAGAAACAACTAGCAGATGTTCTGAAGATTGATTTGCGCAGGTGGGGCACATTGCAATACTGTTAAAACATGCCTCGCTATTAGAACTATGTTATTTTAGGAAGATACCAATATAATATTGTTACTTTCACGAATGCTATTGAGAAACAGGTGAAGAAACACCTCAAAGTGGAAGAACCTGAAAGTTCAGAATTTATTTCTATAAAAAATATAAAGCATAGATAAGGTGGAAAACTTAAAGCGAGGGTTTACAGATCACAAGCAAGTGGTAGAAGGGTATCGCAGAGTACGATTAAATGAATGTATATTTAACCAATTTAATATGAAGAGAGTAAAATGTAAACCTTTATGTATTTTTGACCTACACTAGAACAGTCCACTATTTAGTTTTGTACATTGGCATGGACAAAAATTATTGTTAGGGGAGAGGCTTAGCGATAGGTCAATCATATTATATAATTTTATTATAACAGCCTAGAAATAAACGTGAAAGTAAAAAAAAAAAAATCCAGTCAGTGCATGTTGCTAATAAATCTGCATGTCTGTCTGTGTGAATGAATGGCGTAGTTTGTTCAACCACACAAACACAAACATGCATGACGGGCACAGTATTTGTCTGCTGTCTCAAAATATGAGGACATGAATCACATCACAAGTTTTCCAAAGTTTTACCTGAGAAAAATGTACAATGCAATACATCTTAAACTAAACTTTTTTTTGTCAGTTTATCGTGAAGAAATGAGGACATATATATAATTACTGTATATTAAATCTTTTCAAATGAATAATAATATTCTAATATTTTAAACAATTTATTACAAGCATTTCATTAATGGTAAACAAATACAGCTATAAATATTAATATTGTATAACATGGAAAAAAGACAGCAATTCCATAGAAGAAACCCATTTTTGTTTCCTCAAAACACCATTCAGTCAAAGGTTCTTTAAAGAACCATGTCTTTCTTACCTTTTTAATAATCTGACAAACCTTCTTTCACCACAAAGAATCTTTCGTGAAACAAAAAGGTTCTTCAGATGTTAAAGGGGTAAAATGGCCCTAATAACTCTGTACTTACATATGTATGTAGTATGTAACCACAGTGTAAGTACACATTGGTACATGTTTTTGAACTAATGCTGCATGTGTTAAACCCACGGAATTGTATGTGTAAGTACAAATGTGTAAGAGAAAATTTATATCGGCACTTCTTGGTAATAATAGAGGTAACAGTACTTTTTGGTAAAGTTTGAGAGAATATGCCAATATCACTTAATGAATCTAAATACACAGCACAGTTAATATCTTATTTACATCTTATTAACAGATATATCTGTGAATTATTACAATGTTGAACGCTGAAAACAGCGCAAACAAAAATACAATTTGATTCTGCTCAAGAGGGGGCTGGAGCTTACTTTATTTTTGTTTATTTTTTTATTCAGTTGCTTCTTTTAAACACAATTGTTACATATATACCTTTTCCTCAAATCATTCTGGTGACCCATTTTTTTCTCAACCCAGAAAACCACTGCTTTATATTAAGTAAACTATTTCTTTGGATTTAACATGTAATTGCTCTGATGTTACACAGCAGCAGCCAGCAAGTTAGGCTTTACATATAAATTGTGGTTGGTGTCCAGAACGTTAAACTTTATATTAAGCGAACAGTTCCTCAGGAGTTACCATGCAAGTACACTGGTATTACAATGGAGCACCAACTCCAAATCCAACTTTACATATCCCTAAACATACACATTTCCCATTGTACTAATTTACCAAGTCTTGTTTCTTTCCACTTTTTGCTCGTTAGACTTAAAGACACTTTATAAAAGAACTTCCTGAAATTATTATGGACAAAATGAAGTGAAAATTAATTTCAGAATCCAACTCTCCTGAAAAAGTGGCTGGAAAAATGCTTGTGGAATAACGCTCTTACCCACAGACAGGAGATGCCAGGTGACTGCTGGTGTGGCAAAGCAGGCAAAGACATCGTCAGTGCTGGTGAAGTGTGTGAGGTGAGGGTAGGCAACAGCTTGACCCCGACATTGACCCCACATTAGCACCTGACCGCTTTGTGTTTTCGCTGCTGATGTGTGACTGGTGTGACATGCAGCAACCTCCACCATTCTACAGGAAACAATGTGTATAGAACATAGTTTGGTAAACATTAAAACTGGAAAGAAATAATAATAAACGACCCACCACATACAATAATTCTTTGTTTATTATAAAACACTTATTTACAAAAAAAATCTCTAGTACTGGAAGAATCTGCAATATACAGAATAAAAACAATTAATAGATTATTTACACAAATAATCATGCTTTAATAGAACATTTTGAGAACCACATACATAAACAGTGAAATGTACTATGTACTTTCATGTACATAAACACATAAACACAGAGGAGCCAAAACATTAGGTGAAGTGACTATTATAAATCAGCTCCTACAAGATTATGTGAAGGTCTGGGTAATTCATATGGTAAAATCTCTGAAACAACAAGGCTTCTAGGCTGCTCCTGGTCAGCATTTGTGAGAATCCAAAAACTGCAGTCTGAAGAAGAGCAAACCACAAACTGGATTTTGGGGGAAAGAGAAGAAGGTTTTCTGGTCTGACGAGTTCTGTTTCCTTTTACGTCACTTAATTTGCATGGGGTACAATGCAGGAAGATGACAAGCTAGTCAAAGGACTGTGATGCTCTGGGTAATATTCTAGAATGTTATTCAGGATATGGTGATGATATGTCAATTTTGATTCTGATAAATGAAAAAAATTTAAATGTGAGCATTTTTTAAAACTTTGGTCTTTGGTCTTAAATTCAATATAATAAGTGAAAGATAAGCCATATAAGTCTATACTTATTATATTTAATTGAGATGGTTACAACTAAGCATAACTATATAGTATTTTTTTTTTTTTTTTTTTTGAAGAGTTTCCCAAAATTATTGTGCAAACGCCTACATATATAGACAATTTCTGGTGAAGTGAACTCCTATAGCTTCCTTAACAGCCATATAAACTGTAGACAACATAGTTCACTTGACCTACATTTTTAAAATGTTAAGGAAATTTATGACAGGAACTAAGGGTCAGAAAACAACGTTAGACGCCAATTTCCACCATATCAACTATTAAATCAGTTGGGTGGTAGGCTGTGCTTTAAATGTTACCTTTCCTTGTCCATGTTGATGAGGGTGGGCACAGCCTGGTTGCTTTTATTGCCAGTACCCAGCTGCCCGTATGAGTTTGCACCCCAAGAGTAAACAAATCCTTCATCTGTAAGAGCCAGAGTGTGTGCGTATCCACATGCCACCTACAAAAACAAGAAACACAGAAACACATTATTTGCTGGCATATCTGCCATTTATGATTCATTTATTTTGCAACTGCCTGTTTGCAGTAATGAGGGATAAGTGAGATAAATCTGAGTATCATTAGCTATTCGTGTGGTTTGTGGCTACAGGCTGGCCATAAGCGGTGTGGTTTTTAGGCCTCCGATATGACTGACCTGTGTTAATAAGAACATAAAATATATATTTACTGTAATGTATAATATATTGTCTGCTGCAAAGTAAAAGCTATCACCTACACCTTTCTTACACTACTAATTTTAGAAGACACCATATTCCAATGATTAATACCGAGAGGTCTTTATTTGTCACCTGTACGATGTTGATTCCCTGTAAGGCTGCGATCCGGCACGGGGTTTGCTGGTTGCCATTGTTACCCAAACCAAGCTGCCCATTGCAGTTATAACCCCAGCCATAAGTCTGTCAACACAGAGCCTTAAGATAAACCAACTGCTAATGTACAGTAACAACTATTACCAAACAAAAGCCCCAATATCATTTAACAATGAAAACATGAAAGGAAACACTGTCAAAATTAGGTGTGAAACGAGTATGACTAAGAAGTGTTGAAAGCATAATAAGGCACAACCGATCTCACAGCTAACAGTTGAGACAGTTAAAATCAACAACTACCACATATCAAAAGACTAAGTAACAGAACTATGTATCATATCCTGACATCATGTCAACATTTCTAACAGCATGCTCATTAAGAATAAATTTTTAACACATTTAATTTTGCAATTAATTATTTAAAACACAATAAATCAAAATTTTTGATCAATTAATCATGCCCACTGACACATGCATACATTCCATAATAAACAATTTCATTTTCTTTATTTGGTGGCTAATCCAGCAAATAATACATGTGATTACTTTTGAAAACATACAATTTAATTCTTTTTTTCTTTTTTTTTTTTTTGGATTGTCATCTGTAATTCTTGGTTAAACTTACCTCCCCATTGTCCAGAACAGCCATAGAGCAGAGCTGTCCACAGGCGATGTTGACCACCACCTTATTCTGCAGGCAGCTACTAACCCTGCGTGGAGTGGGCTGGTTGGCTGTGGATCCAGAGCCTACCTGCCCGGAGTTGTTGTATCCCCAAGCATACACCTGAGAGCAAGAGAGGACAGGAAGCAGAATAAAAAAATGCCAATAGGTAACTGTTGGCTGTTAAAAAATTGAAATAATCAGAATGCAAGGTTATCTACACAATATGCAACAAATCGACCACTGTAAATTCATTTGAACTTGTGCCTGTACATCATAAATAGAATGAGGCATCATTTTACTGCTAACTTTTTACAAGCATTTTTTTTTGCATTTTCAGTATAGACATGGTGTCACTCTTCAGTAAGTATAACATGACCCTTCATAAAATCATAAATTATTCTAATTGATTTGGTGTCCAACCAATACATATTTCTTACCAACACCAACACTGAAAATGGTTGTGCTGCACACATATTTTTGTGAATGAATTTGACATATTTATGGCATGGTGTGCGTTTTTCCTTTTTGCTTTGTTTTTTTTCATGCAGTTTGTACAACATGTTAGATTTTGCCAACCTTCTGAAAAATCACAGACTTTGTTTGTTACTGTCATGTCCTGAAGTTTGATCCCATGGTCTGCCACCAGTTCAATAATGCCTTCAAACATAGCATTACCAACTATGGATAAAATCAACACTCAGTTATACACAGCTGTTGCGTGTATCTTAATGACTTTACTAATGTTTCAGTACCTTGGAAACATTCTATTTATTAATTTCCAAGGAAACATCTGTTAGACACTGTTTTTCTGCAAGTACACAGGAAACTTTTTTCTCTTAGACTGAATGTTTATGTTTAACATGCTAAGTAAGTGCATCGAAGAAAATGCTGAAGTTGAGATTTACATTTACATTTACATTTAGTCATTTTGCAGACGCTTTTATCCAAAGCGACATTTTTACTCTGTAATTTGTTCTGCTGTGTAAATTATCATTTTGTTCTGTGAGATGTAAACTCAGAAATGTGGGGGAAAAAATCCAGAAAAAAAGATTTTCCATTTCCTCATGTTTGTTTGATAAAATCAGAACCAGCATCTAGCATATCTCTCTTTTACCTCTCCCTCTGTGGTGAGGGCTATGGTGTGATGAGAACCACATGCCACCTCTGTCACCCTCTTGCTGATGAGGTTGGTGGAAACCAAGGCAGGAGTCAGGCCATGGTTGGTGGTGCCATTACCCAGCTGACTGTAGCCATTGTGACCCCAGGCATAAACTTCTCCATCTACAGGCACAGAAGACAAGACACAAATCTGAAGAGAACAAAACTTTGGCTCGAGTTTTTGATTAAGAGACAAACATACTAGAAAAGCAGACCTAGAATATATTAATACAAGGCATGAATGAATAATGCCAAACAAAAGTAAAATTGGCTTTGGTGAATATAAAACTGAACTTAAACAAAGACAAAGGCCTAATACTGACCATCTGAAAACATCTGCTTTGACTGAATTATTTGATGTTTATCAGGTATGAAAATATTTAGCTTTCTAAAAGTCATGTTGCAACACAAGTAGAATATTTCTAATATTACAAACAACAAAATCAGACTGTTTGATCATTGGCTTAGTTTTTGCCATATGTCGTTGGACTGTATCCTAATAAGTGTTTTTAAAAGGCCTCCTGAAGTTTTTAGCTCAAAAGGAATCCATTTAAATCAGAGGTGGTTGAAAAAAATACATATACTTATACTACATATACTACATATACTTTTCTCTTAGCCTTTTGTTGTTTGATTTAAGACCAACAGCATGGATCTTATATATGCATCCACAAAAGGGACAAAAGCACAAAACCTTAAAGAAAAGGAGCAGCACTGATTGGTAACATTTGCAACATTCCAATGCATAATTCCAATATTAAGTAAAGATTTCTAAAAAAAAAACTCTGATCACATACTGAAACTTGAAAAGTATTTTATAGCAGAGTAAAAATACTTCACTTTCCACCTTTGCCAGTCAGCACAGCGATCTAGCCAGTCAATGTTTTAGTTTTAACATCATTATGTAGACGTAAAAGATTCACTTGAAAAACTGATTGTAGATGTCTTCAAGACTGAGCATTGCTAATGGCACTATATTAAACAGATGAGAACTTTTAGCACACTGACCTCAAACCCCACATAGACACAGACCTAATTTGATATGATCTGTCAAGTCAGCCAAATCATGTTTGAATGTGGAATAAATCTCCCATGAAATTCTGTGATGCAATCTCAAGACTAAATACAGAACTATAAAAACTAGACTGAAGATTAAACTTCAGTAGATAATGCTACCACAACATGACTTCAACAAAATCTCTTAAGTAAAATAAAAAATACAGTAAGTAAACTAAAAATACAAATAAATAATAATATAAATTTTCATGGTTTAGGCATCGTTGCCATTGTTTCATGTAAAAAAAAAAATCTGTCCAACCTGCAGTGGCGATGACCACATGTGGTCCTGTGCCGTAGCTTAAAGACACAATTTTTTTCCCACACAAGATGTCTATCCGCCTGGGCTCAATGGTGCTTTGCGTGTCCCCGAGCCCCAAGCAGCCACTGCAGTTCGTCCCCAGTGCAAACACCTGTGGGTCACACACACATGAACTTTGTTGTTTAACATTTGACACAAACATTTCATTATGTTTTTAATCTATTTACTTATGATTAGACATCTTCACATAAACTATAAATTGTATATGAATAAACTATAAACTCAATACAGATCCTTTATTTTTTCTGTGTTCTGCAAGCGAAAGTTGTGCTATACCAAAGAGGAACTTCTATTCTTAAAAAGAAATATATAACACTAGCTTTTCTAATCTTTTTCTATTCTATCAGTTTTATTTTTATTTTTTATAGAATAAAAAAAAACATGCTATAAGTACGGCATAAAGCTAACTCAGACTTGTTATAGCACTTGTATATCATCGCTCTTCTGTTGATTTTTAATGCTTCCATTGTCCTCATTCGTAACTTGCTTTGGATAAAGCATCTGCTAAATGACAATGTAAATGACACACTTCAGCATGTTTCACTTTAAATGCAGTGTTGTCTCTTTAAAATCTGATGTGAATGAAACAGATCTGACACACATCCGATTTGTGTGTACCACATGTAAATTATTTGTGTGTACTGATTTGGATACCAGGGGAAAAAATGGGTGTGTGAGTGACAATCAACCTCTTAATGGTCAACTCCTTCTTACTACAAACCCATTTACACAGCATTCTCAAAGGCACTATGTGCTGTCAGTTTAGCACTTGATCCTTACTTATGCATTTTATGTACATACTGTATGAGATTAAAGAGACACTTAGAGAGTTATAGAGACTTTTGTTTAAAAAAGGTAAATGGTATCTTAAGTGCTGTCCATGTTTTATTGTGGTTAAAGAGCATGAAAGGAAAACAGAGCTAAAAAAGGAAGTAGCCAGGTCAGGACGTACAACAGAGCTCTTCTCAGGAAGCAAACAAGGCTTGTGTTAGTATTACCAGCCTAAATATAGCTTTATTCTATCTGCTTATCATCTGCCCAAGATCACTCTGCCTTTGTCTCTGTCTCTGTCTCTTTTCTATCAATATATATGTGCAGAGCTCAACGGAAAAAAAAATGTGCTGTAGCTTTTACAAAATGTACACAATTTTCACAGCCTTTATTTGACCAAAACTAATTTTTACATTTAAGCTTATATTTAAACCACATTTACCTTAAATTTTAAAATGATGGCAAACAACTACTGATTTGTTTGTAATTATGAGCGTATATTCTTACTGAAGCATCCTCATCATTAAATGATGTGTGTGAGAGTGTGACAGAGCAAGAGCCTCCACCCAACCTAATGATGATTTTCCAGCAAAGATGTGTACTCATTTATGGTTTATCGATCCACTAAAAGCTTTCAGCATGTCTGTACCTCATCATTGACGGTAACATAGATAGCCTCATTCGCAGCACTACCGAACACACAAGCCTGGCGGATGAGCCGCAGTTCCTCAGGGGGCAGGAGGGCAAACACCGGCCACTTTCCCACGTCCAGCATACTACTCTGTGATACAACACATATAACGTTACTCGCATCTCAAAAAACTGCATAGCTTAAAAAATTGCTACCATTTTTGGTTACCTCTCTCTATACATACACATACACACACATACATACATAGTATTCCCTAAATTGCAATGAAGTATCATACAATTTTACGTCAAAATAAAACCTCTACTAATAAGTACAGTTTAATTCTATGTTCAGAAATATGTATTAACGTGGTACCATCCTGTTCTTGGAAATAAGTAACGTTACTATGGTACCACAAAAGTACTTTTTTTGTCAAAGAAATATAATGTAATTTTAATATTATATATTTACATTTTAAACTGAAATTCGACAGTAGATGGTTACTTTACTTAATACATGTTATATATTGCTAGCTGTCAGACACTTGTTAGTTTAATTGACGTAAATAAAAAAAAATACTTACAAAACAAATAATAATGTCACCAAACAAAAACCTTAAAATAATAATAATAAACATCATTTGTCAGTGTTATAAAGTATAAATTAATGTTTATGTAAATAAACTATGGCGCTGTTACTAGGCTACTGTTAGTTAGCTAACAAGCTAACTATTGTTTACATTCACAATACCTAATGTGTATATAAAAATAAATACAGTCCACAAGTCTGTATAAGCCACAAGTCAAGATGTTCAATTACACGGTGTACCGCTCATTAGCAGCTGTTATAACATATCTAAAGGTGTTTGAATGAGTAAAGCTGCTAGCTGATGTTAGCCGGCTGCATAGATGGACGTCATGGAGAAGTGTCAATAAAACTCAGCGCGAGTTTTTACAATATAAACTCTTTAAAGGTTTACCTTGTGTTAACTTAAACTCCCAATTCTTCATTCCTGATATCAGAGGATGATGTAGATATGGTAAAGCGGTCAGTTTTGTATGACTGAGAGTGAGAAGATCAGAGATGTGGATGTACCCAGTCTTCTCAGCTGGCAGTGTGTCATAATGGGTGGATTTGACCCACACAGGATTTGAGCTAAACTTCCCTTACAAACAAATTAACATAGCAACTACAATAAAAATCGCGTATGTACTAAAGCACTGCTGTAAAACCACAACTTGTGGTTAAATGTGAAGTAGCCTATTAATAGCCTACATTGTGTATGCTATACAATTATACGCATCCCTAGTGACATGAAATTATTAAAAAGCACAAAATGATGCACAAAAATTATGGTTTGGAACATTTTAGGTACAGCAGGGAAAACTTTATTATATTTCAGTGCAACTTTGGTCTACAAGAAAAGGTTTCGTTTTTAAATTATATTTTCTTAAAGTCCCCTGAAACCAAAAGTTTTTTGGGTGTTAGTATCAATATGTTATTCTTAAGCAAGCGCGCTCGAAAACAGTGACAAAATTCGCATTTAGAAGATTCAAAAAGATTTAGAAGCATTCAAAACTTGCAGTTCCGCCACTTCCGCCAAACGGATCAAAGATTTTTGTCGTCACCTCGTTCTTCAGCTTCTCATCAAATCTTCTGACCAATCAAGTGCTGTCCAGAATCTAAAGCGCCCGCCCCCTATGCTATAAATACACGCCGATGCCGCCGCTGTGGTCGGTAAATTATTCCCAATGTTAGTATGTTATGTACGGTGAATGGCACGTAGTGCACAATCTAGGCGATAGGGACCGATACAGGTAGTGTAAATATATACTTTACACTTTTGCTTCTGAGCTCTTCAAATCATAAGATACCAATCAAAAGAAATAAAAATTAACCAAATTAATTAGTACTACAGAGGTGGCACAGAACAACACTGGCATGGTTGTTTTAAATTCATAAAAAAAATATGAGATTATTTTGCATGACTAAGGCTACTTTTGTTGAAATAGCGCAAAATCGCGATCACACAAAGTTAAAATAAGATCAGTTAAGTTCTCTATACCCTGCATAATGAATCTATATAGTATGTGTTTGTTATAATAAGAGGGTTTATGAGCTTGCATCACTCACTAAACAAAACTGAACAAAAAATGCGGATCGGCTCAGTCATACTGGTCAGTTAATAATAATAATCATAAACCGCTCATATGCAGTAAATATTTAAATTCTATTTCTCTTTTGCTATATATTTTCAACAACGGTATAGAAACATTCATAATACTTGATCTAAAATGATGCTTTGTAACGGAGTCTGCAGGAGAATAAAAAATTGTAACGCTATAAACTATAAATATCTTTTTTTCCTGGGAAATAGAGGCTATTTGTTTTATTGTAGCTAAAACTTTGTGTCTTTAAAGAGACTGACTTAGAAACACTGAGAAATACTTGAGAGAGAGAGAGAGAGAGAGAGAGAAAAAAAAGACATCTATCCCCATGCCTATTATGCCTACAAACTGATACCATGTATCAGTGTTATATATTTCCAGGCCTGGCATAAACATATTTTGAAGGTGTGGTGCCACTTCTGGGAAATTATGCCCATTTCTCATTTAGTTAGCCTACTAGAGTTGAGTTTTATGTTTGGTGTTATAATATGCATTAAATGCATTTATAAAGCCTGAGCATTTGAAACACACTTCATTTTGGGAATGTCATGCATAAACAACAAGTAAATCTGAAACGTAGCAGTAGCAGTTTATCTTGGATCAGACAGTACTTCTACATATGGTTTACAAATAATTTAAGTCCAACATACAGTATTATTAGAGGTTGTATTTTACATAATATGGATATGTTTGTATGCATATAGTGTTTTCCTCCGGTTGAAGATCAGAGATAACTGGGTGTGTCTGTGGTCTCAGAAATTGAGTCACTTCTCCAGAGCAGCAGTTGTGTGTAGAGTCATGTCTTTATACGGCTTCCTCTCACCACTCTTACTGTTGCACAGGATTTAGCTTACGTTTGTGAAGAATTGGACTCTGTGGATTTGGGTTTTTGGCTGCCTTCTCACAGGTAAATGCATTATATATATTTTTTTATTTTTTATTTTTTTGTGTTAAAGAAAATAGACGTTGTTTCAATTGTTTTTTGATAGAGCGGTATAATAATAACATACGCTTCATATCAAAAGTAAAGGTTCAAAAGGTTTTTTTTTATATAGTGATGCCATAGAAGTCCTATTAGCTCCTTAAAGAACCTTTCAGTAAACAGTTTTAAAAATGACTGTTTTGTTTTTAGCGTAAAGAACATTTTAATAAATCTAAATCCCTTTCCTATTATAAAAACCTAAAAGTTCTTCATAGAATCATAAAAGCCAATAAATATCCTTTGTTTTTAATAGTCTACATATTATTAAAATGTATTTTAATGATAATGGTGTTACAATTTGCACAGTATGTACATATATACAAATCTAAGATCATATCGATTTATCTCTTCCCAGAGACAAACAGAGCAGTCTAAAAAAATAATAGTCTCTGCTCAACAACATGTATTTTCATATGTGTTTTGTGTTAATGTGGATTGATCAAGACTGTAAATTAAACAGATTGTAATCAATAAAAACAGCAGCTGTAACAGAAACTTCACTATGCTTCCATAAATTTGCCAAAAATTTTCTTTACATGTCAGTAAAGACCCATACAGTTCATGATCAGTCAGGGTTGACTGTTTTGGGTTGTTGTACTGAAAGATTCATACTCAAATCTCATTGCTCTCGCCTTGGGCAGTAAGTACAATTTACTATAGATGTCAGCTGTCCTAAACAGGGTACTATTCTAGTCTGCGTTATAAAAACATTACATTGTAAAAAGAACATCTGACTAATAAACAGAGGATAGTTTGGCTATTTTACATATATATGAGTAATAAAATAGCTCATGTACATAACAGTGGACACAAGTGATATGCAAATGATGTATTGCATTCCATTTTATTCTGTGATGAAAATGACAATTTATTATATTTTGGAATAAAATGAGTTTTCCTTTTGTTTTTCTCAGCTAAATTCCATAACAATTTATGTATCCCAAATACATATTTTTCATACACTTTTTAAAAAATAAATAATTGGAAATTATGCACATACAAAATGTTTGTCCTGAAGTGACACTTAACATGATTTTTTTTTTCTTCACAATTTTTAACCAAATCACCTTCCTAGACTTTAAGTAATTCATGAGGTTTTGTGGCTTACTTACACAATACATTACACAAAAATTGTGGATTATTGTGATGTTTGGACTCTCATTCTGACAGCACTCATTCACTCGAAATGATCAATTGGTAAGCAAGTAGCGTAATGCTAAATGTTCCTAAATCTTTTCCGATGAAGAAACAAACTCATCTACATCTTGAATGGCCTATTGGTGGGTAAACAATTCACAAATTCTATATTTTTTAGTGTACTATTCCTTTAATTAAAAAAAAATTGAGTTTTTAACTCAATCAATAAAAGTGCCTGAAAGACCCATGTATTTTTTGTGTAATTTGAAACATGTTTCAGATTCCTTATTAATTAAAATGTGATTTGATTTTGTTTACAGAATTCCTCAACCTAACAATGAA
>NC_056713.1:3487830-3575330 GCF_018831695.1 Puntigrus tetrazona
TAACTCAACTTTTTTTCTCACGTGAAAATAATGTCACTCTAAGTTTTGCTGGAACTGCATATTAGCAATTGCTAATTTTTATCATGATAAACACTGAATTAACAACATGCCGTTATGTTAAATACAGCCACTTCTCATAAAGAACACCCAGGTAAATAAACAAGTATACTTCCATAATGTAATTAAAGTGCTCCATTCCTGTGCACTAATTTTGTACTTAATATATTAAAAATTATTCTTTAGTACTTCTTAAGATAAACTTAAGATCTAAGTGCACTCAACTGTACTACTTTGAGACCTCATGACCTGCACTTTTAACATACTTTTTTTAAAATGTGTTTAGTTACCACTTGTAGCACACTTGAGACAATCTTTCATAAAAAAAGTGGTAACTAAATACATTTTTTAAATACAAAGGTAGTATGTTAAAAGTGCATTTTAGTTCATATTCATGGTGTCTCAAAATAGCACAGTTGAGCACACATAGATGATCTTACGTTTATCTTCCGAAGTACTAAAGAGTCTTTTTTTTAGTTTATTAAAGACTTTTTTTAGTCTTTTTTTAGTTTATTAAGTACAAAAATAGTCTTTATGTACTTTATGTACATAATGGGAATGTACTTGTTTTTTACCTGGGCAACAACATGGTTTTCTTTTCCATTAAATACCATTGGTTATATATGTTAATTATGCAGTCTTTATAACAATTTGTTTACCATATTATTCATTATTTCAGACATAGACATAGATTATATAAATACATTTAGATTCATTTTTAGGACTGTTAAGTGATTCAGTTGAGTAGTGAGTGATTTTACTTTTGTTGCTTTATTAACATCAGTGACTTGGACAGTAGCAACTAAATTAGGCTGCTGTGCCTTTAAAACCGAATTCATGGATGTAATTTACTGATACATGTTCTCCCCGCCGTTTATGTTCACTTAAGATGAAATGGACTCTGTTTACATGAATGGTTGAAAAACGAGCATAATTTTCTGTGTAATTCTCAGTTCATTCGCTGTTTAAGCGCACTCACACACTGGGTGAAATGCAGTGTCTGCGCTTAGAAACCGTTTATATGCGCTTATATGCCTGCTCTTCTCTCACTCCCACATAGTAAGATTTTTCGAAAGATTTATGAGACGTGCAGCAAGTGTATGTTAGCTTATGTACTGAAGGATAGATTATGTATTTACCAAAATCTGTTTATTGTAGTGTTCATTTTGTTGATGAATAATTACAGTAATCCGGGTTTTTTGGAAGTGCATTTCAGCAGTCAGCTTTTGAATCTTATGGTTTTAACTTCTATGGTATATTCTGCATGATTCATTAAATTGCTCAATTTTGTTAAATTGATTCATTAAATTGTGTAGGGAACAACAACATCCCCTTGCTATTGAACATATATCTATAATCTACATATAGTACATAGTACATATAGAATAAACATATAGTCCTCTATCATAATCAGGAACACCACTACAATATACCATTCACTTGTTTCCAATAGTAACACCTTCACAGAGCTGCCCTCTGTGTGTGTTATAGGTAGGCTGTGAGGCGGAGCTTCTGCATTCAGAAAGAGCTCTTTCAACCCAATCACTATGCTGTACTATGCATAAAATATATATGCTGTATTATGCATAAGATGGTACCGCTTCTTCCCTCAGTGTCTTTCAGAGACTTGCATCGGTGTAAGTGCTCGTATCTCGGTGCGACAACAAAAAGGTATTATTTACGTTTCCCAAGTTTCACATGACCAGAGCTAAGTTTGGGTGCAGCCGGTTTGGTTTTCGGGGTTTTACCAACACTCATAGAAAATATGTTTGTAGCAAATATTTTGTAGGGAAGAGAGCCGTATTGTACACAAGATTGTCTAACATCTGCAAATTCCGTATTGGAGAACGTTTGATTACAGTATGAAGGAGCACCGCATGTCACACACATCACGTATTTTTCAAACGAAATACATGCAAATAAGTGTGCTGATACATGAGATCAGATACGTCTGTTCATGAAGGGTTATTGTGATACACAGCAGACAATGATACAGATCGAAAATTTGAAGATGAGTAAACAAAAAGTTACTGCCTTCATTCTTTCTGTCAACATGTCTCCGCTTCCTTCCACTATAGGAAATTGAAGCCAAATCATCCCAGTATGGCTCCTGATTAAATGAGTCATTTAGAGCCAGAGTCTGTGTGGTACAGATTAGTTTGGAGCACGAGTCTGCATCAGATTATTAGCTAAAAGCCAACTTGTCACAAAAAAGAACAATTAAATGAATTAATTATTAACGGTATATTTCAGAAAATTGCATTGGAAGTGTAACTATTTTTTTTGACTCAAGTCCCATTCATTTACTTGGAGAGGTTGGGATTTATGACCTGTACAGCAGCCAGCCTTCAGGGGGCGATCAAAGAGTCAGCAGCTTCACTTTCCAGGATGTATGAGACACACCCAGCCCTACCTGACTGCACCTTTCCAAAAATCCAATAGCGTGTCAATTTTACACAGACCACCAGCACTGTGATTGGTCTGCTAGAAACCTCTAGTTTTTGTCCAAACTTCAAAAGGTAGACTAAAGACATTTGTTAGATTTAAGATTACATTTTCAATTCAATTATTCAATCCAGTTACACTTTATTGTTGGAATCCTTTCCGAAATTTCTATTGGATCTCACAGGGTGTACTGTCTCACATCAATTCACATAGATAAATACTAAACAAACAATATAATAAACACTGTTCGGTGGAGAAATCTGGAAAAGACATCTCTGGTAGCCTACTTCAGTACAAGCTGTGGTTCAGCTGCATGATACAAATGCTGCCAGTATAAAAGCCATTTTATACTGGCCGTATAAATATTGTTTTTATCAACTTAATATAATAATGGGCGTCATTAGTTCTGGCAACCATTCATTGGAGAGAATCCATTGGTGAACAAGCATTTCTAAACAGCATTTAAGTGCGGGATGCTGCTTTGTGTACAGGGAAACATTTTTTACCACTATTAAAGCGGCATCTAGTGGCAAAGAATGAATTTGCATTTTTATTCAGACCAACAAGTGGGTGGGCAATATGCTAATGTTTCATGTCACCATGATTTTTCAAAATCAAAAATTCGTAATGGGGGCACTTAATTGAAAAATTTAGGAGAATATAATTACTCATGACCCTTTTAATTAATAAAGATCATGATATTTTAATTTGAAGAGACCAAAATAGCGTTGACATAACTTTCAGTTAGCTTTTAGTTAATGATAATGTTTAGATTTTAGATTTTCTTTCTCAAAATAACTGTTTAAAGTGTTTTTACCATTAGTTTTCCGTCACACTTGGTTATTTATTAATAGAGTCATGGCTAATAACAATGCAAACATCATTGCTTGTTTTAGACCTTCATGCTGTGGTACATTTATTCATTTTGTTTTGAATCTCAGACCACCTGTATCTGCTTTCCTGTGAATGCTGACTGTCTTCACTATTTTTTTTATTTTATTTTTTTTTATTATAGCCTCTTCATGGACAACAGCATGGTTATTTCATTAAGTGGCAGTTTCAAATGACTCTCGTTTTATTTATTAGGAACATGTTTGACTTTGTAATGGATTCTCATTTAATTGAAACTTTAAAATCATGTTAATTATTCCCATCCACTTTAATGCAGACATGTTTCTTTTCCAGCTGTTATTCCCAGCACATGTCATGCATCAGTGATTTGATATTGATTTGTGATCCATTTGTTGCTCCATATGGAGCAAACTTATTATGCTTTTAGATTGTTGTAGAAATCAGTATCTTAGGGAATACAGTTATTTTAGATTGTGATTAGAGTTTTGGTAACAACACCACTGTATACAATAGTTAGTTACACAAGCTAATGAAACTGTTGGATTTTTCAAATACCTACAGAGACTCACAATGACTCTAAACAGTTTATATTCTATTTAATCAGAAGAGCGAAATTGACCAGGTCAGTGTTTGCATTGTGGTTTGAGGTGGAACCAAAAAAATAATCTGCTGCAGCTCAACAGCTGCGCAGGCCAAACTGCGACTGAAACCACCTTGTTTGGACAATCTGAAAACTCATGTTCTAACCACTGAAACACTGACTCATAATCAAATTTTTTATTTTATTTTTTTTCAAGATCATCTGATAGGTTGGCTGACACATTGCCCAATTTTATTAGAAATTTATGGGAAAGTGTTTTTTTTTTCCTCCTCCTTTTTTTGTGCACCAGAGGCTAAATGCATTTTCAGGAATTGTACAGTTCTTTAAATGTATTTGTAGGTTAAAAATAGGTTGTTGCATTTTTACCTGAATGTTTTATTTAAAAAGGCTAAAAATAATCTTTTTAAATAATTATAACTTAAATGTATTAATTCTATTCTTATTGTTTTTTTAAAAAAAATTCTGGTAGGATCTTTTACATTTCATTTTGGCATTTGAATAAGGGACTTTCTGGTCTCGCCCCAGAAGTTTTTTTTTTTTATTATTATTTCTTTTTAACTGACAGGCAGATGCTTTCATGCTTGATGCTTTCTCTCCTAACCTCTGATGTGTTTTCTGTTTCATGTTTAGTCATAATCTTGATTTAAGATTTCAATAGCTACAGTGTGTAAACATCTGCAGGTAAATGTGCACTTTCTGAGTGCTAGTGCTTCTGCTGCTGCATTTAAGATCTCTAATTCTAGCTTACAGGTTCAAAAATCATCATAACTGACATTTAGGTCCATAAAAATGAACATGCTAAGTAATATTCAGTTTTCTCTCTCGCTCTCTCTTTTTATTTCCTGCCTAAAACAGGAAACATTTTAGCACTAATGCAACAAAATAAAGTGCAAATGGTTCACATCAGGCATGTAATTGATACTTTATCTTTGCTTTTTATAATAGTTTTTAAAGATTTATTTACAGATATAAAATGTAGAACACAACATATTGTATACATAGCATTACAAGCATCATTTTGCTTTAGCAAGCAAAACTGTATAACAAAAGGGAAAGAAAGAAAGGATTGCAAGTTTGCAATTATTTTTCAATAGAGAAGGTAAATGCTCCAGAAAAGAGCTCCATTTTTTTTTTTTAAAGGATTTTGGTGATTTCCAAACATTGAAAAGTACCTTGGGCGTATCTTGAAATTAGTTTATTGATCCAGTGTATTTTAGGGAACTATGGGATATGGGTTCTGTCTCCTTGTAAACCAGCTAAGTGACTAGCACTTTCTTGCAAGCTCTTCTTTGTCAACAGCAAACTAAATTATTCAGTCAGCATTCACAATTACAACCTATTATGATCAATACCAATTTGCTTCCGCCATAATTCTGAAATCGACACACCCTCAACACCACCAAGTCATTTTCCACCGGTAATTATGACTTTATGGTTTATGTGCACTCAAGTCATAAATACAATCATTATAGCAATGCAACACAAATCCTGTTCAGTAGGCACAGAGTGACAGTCATATTCTACAGCCAAACTCATCCACAAATTAATTTAGTGAAAATGCAGCATGTTAGCTGAAAATAGGTGAGCTAAGCAACTAGTTGTAAAAGTTGTAATTTTGAAGAACAGCTCAGTGGTTTGGCTCTGTTGACTGTGATGGATTAACAATATAACTATATTTCTCTAAAATTGCAATTTTGTCCACCCATCTGCGTGGTGGACCCACACAAACATACATTATGGTCCAGGGGACTCCTTCATGAAACATGGGCAGAATGAATCATTCTTAAATCTGACCTGATGTAAATCTTTGGATTCAAGAAAATGTTTGCGTTTCAAAAAGTTAGTTGGGTATGCTCTTATTTTGAAAAACACTATATGTAATATAGTAATATTTTAGGAATGTTTGGCAGTGTACTGTCCCTATATGTTCTTTAGGCTACCGAGGTACACACATTTAACTGTCAAATCTGTGGTTTGTGTATCCAGAAAACAAAAAGGAAATACATATAATATATATTTATTTATTTATTTAGTATCATCCACTAGTAATTTATTTATAAATACCTGTTTCAAGGTTTCACTGACAATTTGGTAAACACTGAACCTATATTTTTCTTTTTACATTTCAGTAAGTTACTTTAACGCATTAACGTGGAAAGTTTGCAGATAAGGGCGGATAAGCAGTGTTTTTTCTTTGGAAATATAAAAATCTAATTTGTTATTTATAAATTGTAGATTTCTAGCTGTTCCTCAGCTGTAGGTATCAAAGGCAAACAGTACAAAGTGGAGAAATTTTTTTGTATGTAATGGTGACTGAATGAAACAAGTGCTGTAGTCTAATCTCTGAAGTCATCCCCTCCTCCCCCACACTTCCTGCTGACGAAACAATTTGTCATTTTTAGGTACTACCAAATTGCAGTAAGAGCTCTCCCTGGTTCTCTTAGAGGGGATAGAGAAGTTTGCCACGTAATCACTTGAAACAATTGCAGTTCCACTGTATGCAAGGGACTGTCATTTAGCCGTCTTCTCATTACACATCTTAATAGGAAGCAGTCACCTCCAGTGTCTGACCTTTTGCCCTTCCGAGAACAGATTTGCACCCTTAGGCCACACTCCTCTGTTGGCGTCATCCGCTCTCTTGCTGAGAGGAGGAATTAGACCACAGAAAGCACTCGACTGTAGTGCTCAGAGTAAGCATTGACTTTTTTTTATTTATTTTTTTTATACCCCCCACTGTAGCGTCCGTCATATTATGGTGTTGCAGTTTCAAAATAGCAGGTTTACAACTGAAACGCAACCTAGTATGTTGTTAGCCAACACTTGTACAATGGAATTACCTGACTGTTATATCAGTGGGGCAGTGTAGCAGGTCACTTAATTTCAGTAGTGTTAAAACAGCACTAGCTTGCTGCTACTATTTTCAATACTAATAGTACAATATAGGGCTGTCAAGTAAATATTTTCTAATCTAATTAATTACATGATATATCAGTTTGAGCCAATTTAAAGTAATTATTGTGTTAAACCATTAAATATACATTAAAGAAAAGTAGCTTCAGAAACATTTTAAACATTATCTATATTTGACACAAACTTTAAAGACTCCAATGTGGCTGTAACATTGTTTTCAGTAGCTTCATCTGAATTGGCTTTTTGGATCTGTAAATGCCACATTATATAATTATTATTATTATATAGCTACTAATATTGATATGAAAAATAATGATTATACTTGCAACATTTAATTCATGATGCCTCTGCCACCCCACTTCTGTTGGTATTCTGTAGGATTGCAAACAAAACACAACTAATGAAAACAATGTGCTGAAAAGGCTGAAAACACTTTGGAGGACACACAGCATAACTAAAACTAAAACCACCAGTTGGTGGCAGCAATCTTAACAAAAGTCAGTTATGTTGCTAAGAAAGGTACAACAGTTCTGCTTAGTAACTGTTTTCATTAGTGAAATTTAGCAAACACAGGCAATGCTCACAATATTTAGAACACTTGTTTGAAATGTTGTAGAAAATCAGTATCACATTTACTTCCAGTGTGACAAAGTATCTGCCCCCTTGCTGTTTTTTTTTTTTTTTTTTCACATGTTTGTCACTCTTTAAAGTTTCAGA
The DNA here is from genome assembly GCF_018831695.1 of Puntigrus tetrazona. Taxonomy (NCBI): domain Eukaryota; kingdom Metazoa; phylum Chordata; class Actinopteri; order Cypriniformes; family Cyprinidae; genus Puntigrus; species Puntigrus tetrazona. Next base: position 3,495,413 of record NC_056713.1, read on the forward strand.
TCATCAACCAAATTTAAATATTAATGAAAGATAACACAAGAAAACACAAAATGCAGTTTTTAAATTAAGTGCCTGAAAGTCCTGGTCCTGGTTGGGCCACCCTTAGCAGCAACAGCTGCAGTCAGGAGTCTGTTAAAACGCTGTGGAGGAATTTTTGCCCACTCATCTTTGCTGAATTGTTGTAGTTCATCCACATTGGAGGGTTTGAGCACGAACTGCCTTTTTTAAGGTGCCACAGCATCTTAACAGTATTCAGGTTGGAACTTTGACTGGACCACTCCAAAGTCTTCATTTTGTTCTTCATCAGCCATTCAGAGGTGGACTTGCTGGTGTGTTTTAGAACCCAAGTTTCGCTTTAGCTTGAGATCACAAACAGATGGCCGAACATTGTCCTTCGGGATTTTTGGTAGACAGCAGAATTCATGGTTCCATTTATCACAGCAAGTCTTTCAGGTCCTGAAGCAGCAAAACGGCCCCAGACCATCACACTGCCACCACCACCATATTTTACTGTTGGTATGATGTTCTTTTTCTGAAATGGTGTGTTACTTTTATGCCAGATGTAATGGGACACACATCTTCCAATTGTTCAACCTTTGTATTTTCCCCCTAATTCATCAAGATATTTTCTGGCAAAACTGAGATGAGCCTTTGTTTGTTTTTGCTCAGCAGCTGTTTTCATCTTGGAACTGCAGGCCATTTTGCCTAGTCTCTTTCTTATGGTAGAGTCATGAACTCTAACCTTAAATGTGGCAAGTGATGATTGCAGTTCTTTGGGTGTTGTTGTGGTGCCTTTTGTGACCTATTGGATGAGGTGTCACTGCTCTCTTGGGGCAATTTTGGTTGGCTGCTCACTACTGGTAAGGTTCACCAGTGTTCCATGTTTTTGCCATTTGGGGATAATGCCTCTTACTGTGGTTCGCTGGAGACCCAAAGCTTTAGAAATGGCTTTATAACCTTTTCCAGACTCATCAATCTCAATTACTTTTTTTCTCCTTTGTTCCTGAATTTCTGTGGATCTCAACATGATGTGTCGCAAACACTTGGGCATATGATATGAATAAAAACATTTAGAATTTTAGGGGCATGTAATTGATTTCTTATGATTCATCAAGCAGTCAGTCATCTTGCATACATACTGGATTATCGTATGCACCAAGCTGCCATTTTTTTGAATCATTACATGCCTAATACATACTGACACACACACACACACACACAAGCACATGCACACGAGCACAGTGAGTTGTTGGTTCTAATTGTGTTTCTACTCCAATGCGTTGCTAAAAAATATTATTTACACAGTGGCTGTCATAACTTATGTGTTTAGCAAAGATGCATTACATTGTATATAAGTCACAGTAAAGACAATTATACAAAGGTTACAAAAGATTCTATTTTTTAACAATGATTTAATTTAATTTATTGAAAACTTAAAGTGATTACATTTATAGAAAGAAACATAATAAAGGGTGTAGTTTTAGAAATCAAGTTATGAAACTTGGGGGGTTAACCTTAACCTCCATCAAGATACTTGAGTGCTAATAGTGTTCCCCAGAATTGTTGTGCAGTTGCTAATGTTTTTCTGAGTGGTTATTAGCCCATTGATATTGCAGTGTCTTGGGTTGTTTGCTGGTCAAATTGAAAAGCACAGACCAGTCATAGTTAAAGTTTTTTTTTTTTTTTAGGTCCCAGATATGGCTCTGATTCCAACTTTAATTAAAGTCGGTGGGATCTGGTAGTCTTGTAGTTTCTCCTGATGTTTTGAAGTTAAAATTGTTGCGAGATGACTTCCAATATCCAATTTTATTTTTGAATTTTAAGGAAAGATGATGAAAGGTAAAAGGTGCACGAGGTCTGACTAAATTAAACTTGTGACGCTGTTAACACCTGACCCACAATTGCAGATGCTGCATTTGTCCATCTTCCTAAAACCTGTGTCTGCGGGAAAAGTGGTTTAAGTCTTAGCAGGATTCGTCTTATTGAGCATCACCCACATAACCTGACTTTGTGTGCGGGTTTAAGTAGGGGACTACTAATGGATTAGGCTGATCACTGCGGCAGCCGAGAACGCATGCGCTAGATACTAATGAGCTTCAAGGACAGATGTCATTTCCTCCTTATTACCTTCTGCTTGTGACTCATTGCGAGCCTGCTACATAGAAGAGAGAGAGCGTGCTCACACCGGGCCGTACCCCATACTATGAGTTGATTAGTTCATTTGAATTCGTTTCAGAGTGCGTGTGGACGTGGCAGGGAACAAATGGCACATTTTCATTCCTCTGCTGCATAGAACCCAGACAGGTCAAACAGTCCCTGAATGCAATGAATGGAGCTTAAAATAGGTTATATTTTTCTTTTACGCACAATTCTAAAATAAGAAAAAAGCCTCTCTGCCCTCTTGTGTTTGACGTCTATCTCTATGCCATGACTGACCCTGAGACGACAATACAGTTGCTAAACTGCCTGACTATTAAAGCCAAATACAATGGCACAAATTAGTCAATGGTTTCTATTTTTATTGTCCTTCTCCTGAAAAGCTATGAATGTGTAAACTCAACAGTGAAATTAAAATTGAAGCCTAAAGGGTCTCCATACCACTGGGTGTAAGGTTAAAAATGACCTCTTGATCAAAGGAAGAAATGATTCTCACATGCTAATGAAGGAAGCATCATTTCTTTTGCTCTCACTTTTATATGTCACTTTTTTACAGAGTTGTTTATAGGAAACATACTCTGCTGTTCAAATGTTTGGGGTCAGTAAGATTTTACTTTTGAAAGGTGTTAAGGCTTCAGAATTATTTTACCAACGCTTTAGGATTTTTAAAAATTGATTTAAGACAAACCTAAAAAAAAAAAAAGAAAGTGTCACAAAAAGTAAAATCATCAGAATTTAAGTCAACGTGCAAATTTATGTTTAGTCTCCTAACATAGCTTCAGTAACTTGCATGATTTAAAGTATTATATAACATAAAGAGTGAAAAAATAATCTAACAAATCTGTCATCAGTTAGAAAGTATTGAGGTTGTACAAACCAAAATGTTTTCTCTGTAATATTCATCTTATTCTGCCTGCCCACTTTTAATACTTCACTCTTCCATGTTTTGTCATCCGTTTTCCACTATGGGACATTCTGTAGCTAGTTCAGTAGTTAAAAGATTGTTTATAGCTAGCTATAAATGTGGCAAAATGACAAATAACTTTAATGCCTTAAATGAGGGTGACCATACGTGCAGTTTTTCCACGAGGTGTCTTGGCCAGGATTTCTGTATAGCCTAAAATATCTAGGTTTTGGCTTTGATTAATGTTACTTCGTCCTGTCGGAAGTAGTTGATTTGAGCAAAAATGAGAGAATTTTTTTTTCATCGTGAATTCTTGGCATGATCACCATTTCTTGGTGTAAGACTGTTTATCAGTTGGCTTCCAGTCCACGGCAATCGCTCAGTCCTTGACTACAATTCACTACAGCTGTAGTTGAATTATGGCTAGCAACTTGCTCCCTCTCAGCCGGAAGTAAGATGTTGACAATCGCATATTTATTGTGAGGAAAAATTTTACAGTTGTTATATTTTAATATTTGCATGCATGCAGTCATTGTGGTGATTCTGAAGTTCTTGTTAATGATGGAATTGAATTAAGGCCGAATCCTTCGTGGTTGCAGGAGCAAGCAGTGCCTCTACTGTAGTGTGGATGAGGGAGCCATGGCTGACCACACCTCCCCACTGGAGTCCGGCCAGTTGCTTAGCCCAGACATCCCAATGCTCACCTCCCCGCCTCCACCGACCCACCCGCCCAACATTGTCAACGGAGATGGACCGCAACAGGTAGGATAAATCAGCATCATTTCTTCATGCTCACTTGTTTGTTCCCTGTCAGGTCCTTAAGCTATGTTCTGCAGAAAAAGCAATTTTCTAACCAGCAGACTGCTGAAGTTCTGCTGAAATCATTTATTATGTCAAACTCTCTTATATGGTTCTGTTGAACTCAGGAGAGCAAGCTGAGCCAGGTCTGTCTGTTGATAATTATAATATATGAGAGAGAGTGTTTATCAAATTTTTATATTTTAGATTTGTATTAAAACATTTAAAAATGTCTAAAATGGCATGCTGGTACTTGGTGCTTTGATCATTATGGAGCTGTGACACTTCCCCAGCTCACTTACTTTGAAAAAGCTTCACAAAAAAAAGTAAGGATTATTTTATTTTCAGTCTCTATCGGGTGGAAGTAAAATAATATTTTTAAAGCAGATTACAAGATGGAGTAAAATTCAAAGAGATTTATTAAACAACTCCCGACCAAACAGCATAGCACCAGTTTAATTTGCTCTTGCTTTTTCTACATTCTTTTCAAGTACTTTGTCATTAGCTTCTGCTGTTACCTAATATTAGACGTGTTCTTCTCATTATCTCTTGTCATTTTCAAAAATTATGTAAGGAATTACTGACTCTGGGCCGTTGAATTATTACACCGTTACACCTCGGGTGTGCATCATTTTTCTAATAATTCAACGGCCCAGAGTCAATAATTTTGCTTATACTACGGTTGCTACACCTCAAGACATCGATCAGATTATATATTTTAAGGTTTTTGTACCATTGTGATTAGGATTATTTCCTCCGCATCTCATCCAATGCCTCCTTTTTAGACCTAGTAACGGAGGTTTAAACTATTGAAAGCAGACTAATGCAGGTAATGGCTAAGTTATGAGAAAGAGAGTGAGAGAGAGAGAATGTGCATCTCTCGAAAGTGTTCGGCTAATGGTGAAACTAACTTAATTTTCTTTACTAACAGCACCATTGTTATCTCACAGTTGTTAGAATAGTGCTATCAACATGTTATAATATTTGTTCATCTCTAAGGGAGATGTTCTTGCAGTACATAAAAAAACTAAATTTTGTGGCAAATCATGGAAATGAGCTGTCGTTTTCATCATATTGATTTATTTATTTGTTTGGCCAGTGTTATTATTTGGTTATTTTGCTGTTGGCTGAAACCATTTGATGAAGTGATATGGAACTATAATGTGGTTAAAAAGCTGCTTGAAAGTACGTTTGCTGAACTGTTTGCTGAAAATAATTGTACACCTTAGAACATTCGTCAGCCATTTAGATTCAAGCATTCAACAGCCCTATAGTATAACAGCTAATTAATAATATTACCAGCATCCAACAAAAGACAAGGAAAAAAACATTAAGGCATTTAAATTAGCATTTTTTGTTTTTATGAAAATTCAAAAAGGAAGAGGTGCTGAGCAATGATTAATTGTGTGTGTGTGTGTGTGTGTGTGTGTGTGTGTATAATAATATAATAATATAAAATATATATACAATTTTCTTATAAAAACTTGCATGAATGTGTGTGTGTGTGTGTGTGTGTGTGTGTGTGTGTGTGTGTGTGTGTGTGTGTGTGTGTGTATATATAAGTATAATAAATATACACAGCACACACACACACGCACACACTACTGTACGTACAAAAAACATTTATTTTGAACATGATTTATCATTGCCCAGTAAAATAACAAATGTTACTACTACTAATTCTAATAATAATAATAATATTAACAAAAATGCTGAAGAAATAAATACACATAACTGTGACATCATATGGTCAGGGAACTGCAGAGGATTTAAAGAAAAGTAAAAAATTAAGTCCTAAAAATAAAATAAATAAAAATGGCGGCACTGTTAATTAAGGTAAAATCGAAGTTTTATCTACGCCACTGAATGCTGTGTGAAACAAGCGGGCAATAGAAATGCATTTTAGGTTGTGTTGTTCATGACAGTACTTATTTATTTATTTAAATTTTTTCTGCAATGTGCATTGTTTGCCTATTTTCAGTCACTACGCTGTGATTGTTCTTGTGATATTAGTATGCTTAAAATGTTACTATACCATGATCATACACGGTGGGTGGCGTAACTCCCAAATTGTCGACATCATCAGCTCTTGTGGATCTGGCCAGTCTTTACGTCACTGAACCTGACCCAGCATGGAGACGTGTGGTAGTGGGAGTAAAGGCCATGGAGGGGAGCTGTCCATCCGTCGCTGCCCCCTGAGGCTGTCATGGTGAGAGTCAGTGGCCGTAACCAAGCTGGGTGCCACTGCTGTCACTTTCATGGATGTCAGCCTGATTTCTCTTAAGTGACCATGACTGTCATTCCCAAGAAATGGATGCATTTTGACCTTGATTGAATGCACCATATTTTATTTATTTATTTTTGAAAGCTGAATTTTAGTCCAGTTTATTTGTAATTACCATTAAATTGGGATGAGTAATTGCAGTCTTGTGCACACATGGCAAATGATAGTGCACTCATAAGTGTTAACCACTGTTTCCGACACTTAATGGAATAGTAAAAATTACCCCCTATTTTACTCAAACTGAAGCCATCCTTTTTTCAGACAAACACATTTTTCAATCTCTTTCTAGCTTGGTAATGCTGGTGGATTGCACCAAGTTACAGCTTCTTGGCTGACCTATGACTCATAGGTCATTTTGCGCCACAGTACTTGAGGATATATCCCATTTACTGAGCTTTAAAAATAATTGCCACTATCCACTAGCATTACCAAGATTGGAAGAGCCATGAGAATTATTTTAACAAATTTAGACTGTGTATCAAAGAAGAGCATCATATACACCTAGGATGGCTTCGGAGTGAGTAAAATATGCTGTCATTTTAATTTTTGGGTTAACAGTTCCTTTAAAGACTCTTAAAGGAATCATATCAAAAGAAAATATCAAGTCTGAATTATGCTGGTAGATAAGAATGTTTTACTTGCCCACTGTGTGTAGTGGAAGTCTGTCTAGGCTCGACAAAGCCGTGTTGTTATTAGCGTGTTGTTGACTTTTCAACTCCCTGCGGCGATCACCTGACAAGCCCTTCCCAATCATTCTTATGGTCCGCTGAGCACTTAAAGAGGCAGAAAATGCATACGCACCATCCCCTGCTCCAATCTTCCATTCCTATGACCCTTTTCATCCCCTTTCATTTTTATCACCTCCTGCTCAACTCATTCATAAAACCACAGGTTGTGGAAGTGCATTGCCAAGCAAATTCATTTGTAGAAATGGCTTCCGTAGAGTGTGGAATCTGTATGATGCCTTTATCATACTTTTTTTGGTGTCTAGACGGGGGAAAGCAAGATTAGGATGCAGACGCTTTCTTCCATTTGGGAACAGGTAGATGTTGTCTGTCAAGATCAAGATATGCAAGGGAGATAGCATGATGGGGTTCATGTCACTCCTCTACAACAGTGCAAGAATACAAATGAATCTTTACTGGTGTGAAAAGCCAGGACTAGCGCTAGCTCAGTGCTAATTACCACGCAAGCGTGTGCCCTGCTTCGTGTTTGTTTGTGCCCTTGGCATTTCTCTTCATATGTGGCCTTTCACGCCTACAACTAATCACGACCATGGCACCTCTCCAGGTGTGCCTTTGATGTTCGCAACAGGGAGAGCTCAAGGTAAAGTAAGTGTAACTAAGTGACTCCTGGTGTTAGCTGGTCTGCTTGTCAGAGGAAAAGTGCTTTTGTAAGAGAGACTTGGTAAAAGTGAGAGTACGAAACTGACGGCAAAAGTTTTCTCTCTGAGCCCTGAGTCCCTGTGACCTGGACCAACTGACACATCCTGGCGAAAACGGTAGTGACAATGTGCCATGATGACTTATGCCTCTGACCTGACCTTTCCCACTGGACTTTCACTCAGCAACCAGGTTCCCTCCTCCCTCTTCCTCTCTAGCACTTGTGCATTTGACATTGCAGTTGAAACGAGGGAAGCTAAATATCAGTGTGGCATCCTCCTGGCAACACAGTTGCTGCTCTTTCATAAAATCAAAGTGGAGTGCGTGCACAATGATTCACAGTTCCTATTCATTTCTCGCCACCTATGTCTCCCCTCTCTACTCCCTGCAGTCCTGCCTGCTTGTTTGTCTGTGCTAGATTCAGGACAAGATGAATCAGGCTGTTGTTTATCAATACTTACTAATAGCCCAGGTGCCCAGCTGTTCTCTTCATTGTAAAGATTTGGTGGAACCATACTTCCTCCCTGTATCCGTCTGTAAGCATTGACGTCTGGCCTTTTACACTTTTACACATTTATTTGCCTTTTCCTCCCTGTGCCTTGGGTCGTTTCAGGTTTTTATGTGGTCTTCAAACACTTTGGTTTTATGTGCACAAAGCTTTTTGAAGCAGCAGTCAGGCTTAACTTAAGAGCAGAGACTCTAAGGGTAGAATAGACCACTCTGCAGGAAGTCTGTGCTGGATAAGACCAGAGTTGTGTTAGTAGTGCCGAAAAGCCCCTTGTATAAATGGCTCTAAATCGACCTGGAAGCACTGATGTGTTTTTGATTCATCTTCCTTTTCATCTTGTACACCATGTCTTGTTAACATAGTACGTCCTGCAGAGTAAAACTAACCGGGAAGGTGAAGCGAAAGCTTCTCTTGCATGAAGCTGACAAAATGTTTACTTCTGTTAATTAGTAAATGCAATTAGTGCTGTTCCAATAAAACTGGATATTGATGATGAAGTAAAGAAGGGAAATTCTCTGAAACTGACATTTCCCAGCGAGTATTAATTGTACGAATCACCATTCTGGACAAAATTGAATCATGCTAGAGAGATGCCGAAACTGATTATAAAGGTTCAATCTGTCTCAATGAAACTCTGGGCATTTCTTCAGTTTTATTCTTGATCCAATTACAAAATCACTGTGCATCACAATGTGTATCATAGTCCTAACCTCAAGCATTTTTTTGTGAATGCATTAGTCTACCTAATTAAACAGCTTTTTAGCACACAAAGAAATGACCCCCACTGTGATGTGGATAATGAGGCTCTTTTTTATTGAGTGCGTCAGTGGGGTGATATGAAAGTGAATAACCCCTACCCCACTGCTCCGTTTAACGCCATCCTGCCATGAAGAGGTGGACAGAAGACGCACAGCTGGGCCTAAGGCCAGAGTTGTGGGTGGATTCATGTGTAGTGGCCGTGGTACCATGCAGTGCCTGAGTTACAGCCGTTCATCGAGCCGTGCCCTCTGAAACCATAAAATGGCTGAACCAAACATTAATCTTTCCCTTTGTCCCCACATGTTACTCCTCCCCGTGTTCATTGGTGAACTAAGCAATGTTTCCATAGCAATGAGTTTCTGTCTTTCTCTCTCCCTCTCTCTAGTGGGTGTCTCACTTATCACCTAATAGGAGAAAAAATGGACAATTCTTTTGTAGAGCTGACAAAGTCATCTCAAGTAACCGTCTGTCATTTACTGTTGTGGAGCTGAATTTTCACTCTTTTCAGCACCATCATGTGTAAAAGGAGTTTGATCAATAGAGTGAGGTTGCTTTCACACAATGACTCTGTACAATGCTGCTTCTCACCCATTCACATTTAGTTCAGCTTCACCTGTACTGTGTGTCATGAAATACAAATTGCAGATAGCAGTCCAACTTTGATGCTAATAGGTTTTGGTTTGCTGGGAATATATTCCGAAGTTGGCAAAAGGTACAGTCAGAGATCAGTGGTTTCAGTGGCTTATAACAGTTTTGGGTTTATCTTTTACTTCTCAAAAGTGATTCTTTTATGGAAGCTTTCTTGGTGTACACGTACATTGATTCTTTTAGCAGACAAACTTATGTTTATAACTCATTCTCTTTAAATAGCAGCTTCTACAGATAATCACCTGTAGTTACTTGTCATATGCTCTGGATAATGACTTCAGCTGATTACCATAAATTTTTCACTGAGACCTTTATTCAAGTTGACAATGTTTAGTGAGAGCCTCTGTTCACAACACCAGGCTTTAGGAGAACAATTCAGGGAAGAAGGAAATGACAACTAATTGAAAAAGTCCTTATTGGACCAACAGCATCACCCACTCTTATTAAAGGCGTTGTCAAGAGAACAGTCGTCCTCAGTAACCATCAGTCATATTGATGTTTTGAGGCTCTTTGCGATGTAAACCAATACATCCTACAATGTCATAGTAAGGCTCTTTTGCCAGGGCTTGTGGAGGATCTCATGCTTTTGACTAAATAGCCAGATGCACCCAAAGTGCCAGGGACCTGTGTATTGCTATGTTTGACAATTCAGTTAGTATGGCATTAGCTGATGCTAAGGACAGAGGATACAGGGGAAAGAAAGTAGCTCCATATGAACCAGAGAACATTTGAAAATCACTAGAAGATCACCAAATTGACATTCAGAGTCCCCTCTTCAACGTCACATATTTCTGTTTCGTGTCAGCTCAGCTGCAGTGCCACGTTGCCACATGGTAAACAATTAAAGAGGAACAAATAGTGAGGAACCTGAGCCCTGACTCATCGGAGAAGCACAGACGTCAGTTGCTAACAGCCGTGAACGCAAAGGCACCACTGGCCCATCTCCAGGGTAATAAAGCCAGCGCTAACCACTGTAGCTGTGTTTGCTAATCACTCTCACTTCCCCCCACCTCCTGATGGCCTTGTGCCTAAACCCGGCAAGTTCAGCCTGGCCATGACGCATTAGAAAAACAATGTTCCTATTGCTAATCTTTGCTCGTGCAAATCATTGTCTCTCTACCACCTGGATACTACATCTCTTATCTGACATTTTACTGCCCCGATTGATAGTCTGTGTGTATTAAAGAAATTGGCTTGCAGTTTGCTTGAATATGTAAAGGTACAAAATGAATACAAAAATGAATGAAAAAGGATAGATATCAGGATAGATCAAGATGAATGATTTAATTTACCGTTAATATTTTAACATAGATGCCTATATGTGTGGAGATAATGCAAGCTGTCTGTGGCAGTAATGATGCATCATGACTTGACAACTTCACAATGCAAATGTAGCAGCATTGTCATGTCATTCCATAGCATTAGAGTAAATCAGGTGCAAATAATCAATTTTGAGTTTGAATTACTGTCGAACTTCTCGGCGCCTGCACTGAGCTTAGTTATTTTGCATATATGTGACCCTTGACCATAAAAGCAGCCATAAGTATCACGGCTATATTTGTAGCAATGGTCAAAATACATTGTGTGGGTCAAAATGATTGGTTTTTATAAAAACTTTTTTTTTTAAAAACTTTTTTTTTCATAGTTTTTTAAACTATTATTAACTAACCATCATGTCCCATGAAGATATTTTGTCCTACATATATGGAAGTGTAATTTTTGAGTAGCAATATGAGTTGCTATGGTCTCGATTTTCTTAGTATTTATTTATTTGTTTTTTTTTTTTTTTTTTTTTTTGTTCTTACTTAGATTCCAGATTTTGTTGCACCTTGACCAAATATTGTCCTGTCTTACTAATATTAATTTAAAATTGGAATTGACTGTTCTTGTCGTCTAGTGTCACACATGTTGTTGAATATTTCCACATCTGAAAAGGGACAGTTTCAAACTAAATTATGTAGGATCTCCTCAACCAACTAGGTGTGTGTGTGTGTGTGTATATATAAATTGTAAGAAATAGGGATGTGCAAAATCAAATCTTATATATATACATGCATACATGCATACACATATATATATATATATATATATATATATATATATATATATATATATATATATATATATATATATATATAATTTTTTTTTCAGATTTAATTTTGCACATCCCTATTTCTTACAATTTACAGAAACAATCCTATTGTTGGGCTAGTCTGGTTTTGACTGGTAGAGTATTTCAGAACTCAACACATATCTTTGAGATCAGCACTGTGTAAAAGACTGCAAACTGCCTTTGGGCATTCCCATCATAAGAGGAAGTTCTAGTATAAGAAGTTGTTGTTGTTTTTTTTGTAGTTTGAGAAATGTCAAAGAAATTTGAGTCTCTTTTTACCTTCTTCTGTGTCAAAGAAGGAGAAGCTTAATTGATCTTTTTAAAAAGGAAATGGGTAGGTTCATGATATCCTCCTATTTATGTTTTACACCTCTCTTTCCATGCCGTCTCTTCTAGTTAGAGGACATTGCAGTAATAGAGGTGAGTGCTTAGGCACTCCTCCACACCAAAGAAGCTGTTGCACTACCCCAGCTTCATCTCCTTGTACATCAGTCATGGTATTAATAGAAGCAGCGTCTCTGTGAACGGAGAATAGAAAGAACGACTGATTCTTTCTAGAGGGGGAGGGAGGATGTGCGTGAGTGTCTGTTGGTGAATGAGTGCGTGTCGCTCTATGCCCCCTCACTATTGTCGTCACCAAAGCAAAACGGAGAACAAAGGAATGGAGGATAACTTGAGACCCCTATCCGTGTTTTTAATTGCTGGATCCGTGCCAGTCCAGTACTTGGCATTACCTGAAGGTGTTGTAAAGTGTGGATGCCATCCATATTCACTCGCTTTCACACACACACAAACGCTTGCCACAGAACAGTCACGAGTCAATGCCAGTGTGGCACAGAGGGAGAGCTGAGACTTACAAACCCTCGAAGGAAAGAGCAATTGCGTCCACTCGTCCGTGGCCTTCCTCCCTCGCTCCTTTTCGTTCTCCTCCTCCCCCTGTGAGCAGAACATGGGCGATTAGCTGTCCTCCTCATTGGTGGCGCGCTGCGGACATCGGCAGGGCTTATTTGTTGAAGGGGTTGCCGTGGAGACTGGCGGTGGTGGTGAGGCAGAGTTAGAGCCAGAAAGAGAGAAGAGGGAGAGAGAGTCATTCATCTACTGCAGAGAGAGCAGGAGGAAAGATTTAAAAAACAGAAAGGGAGAGCGCAAACATGGGCTTCGCTCCTGTTATCTTGTGAACGGCTTTCAGCTAGCGCACTTAGGCGAGCCCTCTATCCCTTTCTCTCACCGGGGCTTTGCTTGGGAGGGTGAAGAGTTCACACAGGCCCCCATGTGTCGAACACACCGTGCAGCCCTTCCAATCTCATGAGCACCGGGTGAAGCCGGAGAAGGGTGGCTCGGACCCCCGGAGCACAGGGAGGGTACCAGATACCTTAAAATATCAGCCAGCCTGTTGAAGCAGCTGTGGCTGGTTGAGAGGGAAATGCGTGCTACAGTAAGTGAAGATTTAGTATTTTTTCACATACACAAATTGCTTTGTCTAAAAACTGCATGCTGCCATAGGAAATGGACCTGGAGAATGTGTCAGTAATGCAGCATCTATATGAGAGTTGTATCAGAGAAAGTGGGGTGCAAGGATAACTAGCTATGATGCAGAACAAAGGAGTGAGCAGGGCAGAGCAGAACGAGTAATTGTGAGCTTGCTCACTTGCGCACACACACACACGTGAATGCAACAGCATGTAGCTGCTTGAACCTAATTCAATAAGACCTCCCTCAGCCACCCCCATCGTTGCGTGTGCTGTTGCTCATGCATCGCTCTTTGCCTCTGCGCTTGTGACCTAGCGAGAACACGCTCGTATGAGTGTGTGTGTTTGTGTGTGCAGCCGTCAAGGGATAGCTGGTGTGTCTCAGTGGTACTCATGAATGGGAACAGAGAGTGAGACGGAAGTACAGAGGATGGCTGTGTTAGGGGAGACCCGCAGTTGGAGCCCCAAGCCGTGGGAGTTCAGGCGCTATAATTGTGACTTCCACCACAAGTCTGAGGTAAATAAATTGCACTTGCTACCAGATTAATTTTCTTGAAATGTACACTGTGCTTATTTGTTTTAGGTTAGGCTTAGAGGCTACAATTCAAGTGTTTTTCTCTGTTGTGTAGATAAATATTCTCTTATGATAAACACATTTTTATTATTATGAAGTCTGCTGCTGATGGCTTTTAGATGAGAAGGAGATGTGAGAAAGCTGATCACTGTTGATTTGTGGCTAGGGTTGAGGTCCTTTCGTTCAGTTGGTTTTTACCTCCAGAAGGACTGTCGGTTCTTAACCCTTGGCTAAGGCGAGAGCCGTGTGTTCCTGTTGTTCTTGGCATGACACGTTATTTGCGCTGTTTTGGTTCCAAGTTTCGTTTGTTTTGTTTTTTAAGACTTTTGAGTACATTTACAATGACTCGAAACTGACACTGGTGGAAAAAAAGAACTCTTTAATAATCTGTATTCTAGAATACGTGATTTTATTTAAAGGGATATGTTTTGACATTGTTTTATTACACTGACATTTTTAGGACTCTACATGTTAACTTGTTTATTTTACCTGTTGACTGATATCAGAGTGCATTTCTCAGTCTCGGTATGACATTTATCATGGTTCATCCACACCTTTGATGTGACTCACCCTGTTCCATATCCTCTCATGAGGAAGGGACAAACACTGAGACCTTTAGCCAGACTAGAGAGAGCTGAACGAGGTGGCATATGTTTAAAAATCAGCCAGTCAGATGACTTCCTGCTGGAGGCTTTCAGATCAGGACCCCTGCTCTAACTGAAATAGATCAGTGCTCCCGCTCATCTCAGAGACAGATGTGTCATCAATAGTGCCTTAACAAAAGCTCAATGGAAGACTGACTCAGAGCGATTTCATGGAACAAGTGGTACTCTGATGAGCGCTGAACCTGCCTCTCCATCTCATTTCAGACCCATGCGAGTGACGTGGGTTTGGACGTCACATCCAATGATGTTGTCCTCTCCACTTCATCATCATTCATCCTTGTAATCTAATGTCAGAGATTTGCATCCTGTCTATTGAACAGTGGAGTCCTGCTTTGCCCTTCTTTGTTTTGTGGTATTGCAGAGGTCTGTCATTTATAGAGTGATTTTGTTGGTGTATAAAAAGTTTCCAGAATTCAGTTGATTTAGTTTATTTTCACATTTATTTACTTGGCAGACGTGTTGCCAATAAGCCATTTAGTGCACAGATTTGAACTTGGTGTACGTACTGTAATGGGATGAAAATAGCTAAAGCATTATTGACCAAATTGCTGTTTTTGAAGAGAATGGTGTTTGCTTATGTAGCATTCACTGACGTGTTATTAGTTTTTGCCAGGGTGCTTTTATATCCAGCCCACAGATATAGCAACTTCCAACCAATCTAATGTAATTTATTCATTTATTTATAAGGACAGCTGGCAACTTCTTGCATCACGACACAAGCTACCATGTGTGGGAGTGTCCAACAAATTTGAGAGAAATTTAAGTAAAGAGCGAATAAATTGTCAGTGTAACTCGCATGTTTCCCTTCCTGAGTAATTTATCCCTATCTTTAATATAATAAGAGATGTATGATAGCAAATGGTATTAGTGGTATTAGTGAATTAAATTCATACACAGATTTATTTTTTTTCTGGTTAAAAAGTTATGACGCATAAACAGTTATATTTATGACTAATGACCAAACCACTTAGAAAAACCTGCAGTTGGACATGACCAAAGATGCATTTAGTTAAGTTACGCAGCAGTAAAACTCTTTAAAGTATGGTGATTATATCTTCACTCTGCAGTGTGAACAGGACAAAGAACAATCCAGAACATTAATGACTACTGTCATACATAACATTTATAGTGAGAGCATGATTGTAAAAGATACTGTCAATTCCTAGGGTTTCACTGATATTTAATGTTTTCTATCCTTTAATCGAAACATAAAACATTATTTACCCACACATTTGTATCTGAGAGGCATCAACTTTCCATGTTAACGTCGACTATCGACTATATGATTCGACTTTCAGATTTGAAAATTCAGTTTCAACTATGTAAGTCCTTAATCAGGGACACCCCTATTAGATGATTTATGTGGTTAATGATTTAATGAACTAAGCAATAGTGACAACATTCTCCAACCATTAGTAAAATTAAAAACTAATTTCTAGCCAAATTAGGTCCGTATCTTTTACCAGTGATCTTTATCATCTGTGATCTTGTCATCCAAAAATATGTATAGACAGGCAGTCTACCAATAACATTACACCATCAGCAATGGTAATGAGTGGTGATTAGCAACAACAAGCTAGAAAGACATTGTGTGTTTAAACACATTATAAGGTGTTTTAAGTGGTTGCTGGTGTGTTGGTTTAATGTTGTTAGGATGTAAGTAGAGATTACAGTCGAGTTGCTTAACTGCAAAAAAAATCCAGTAAGATATTTCGTTTTTCAAATTTTATTGTCAATGATATTCTACAATGTTTTTGTAAAGTTTAAAAGATTTTGAATTTGTTTTTGTTTGTGTTATTTAAGTTTCTGAGTGGATGATATCGTTAAAACTATGACAGAAATTGGTTGTGCTGTTTCACGATTCAGCGGTGTCAAATTCACAGATGATTCCCCCGAGCCGCAGTCATTGATCAGAAAACTGGAGGAGTTTAGAGTGCCACAAAGACAATAACAAATCCATTTTGATGACATTTCTATTGATTCTCAGATCTCAAAGGAAACAAACATCCTTTTTTTGTACTTGTTTAAACAAACAACGACAAAAAAGGACAACTTTAAATTTGTAGCACATTGCCGCCACCCCATGGCTGGTATGTATGCGTATATATTACCATTTTCCCCTTTATTTTTTCTTGGAATCAAAGCATTTTTGTCGTAGCAGTAAACAATGTTTCCATTTTCTGCTGCCCTCAGAAGTGTATGGGTATGTTTTCATCTATTTGTGTGTCAGTTTTGTGTATAGCCAAGAGAAAATGAAGGTAATGGAAGCATGTTTGTGCCTGGCTGAATGATGGCCACTTTTACACTTGATAGATTAGCTTGGAATAAAACCGAGCCATGTGGAGCACTGTGCCGATGTTAGATGAGGTCAAGATAAGGGCAGAAGGAAGTTTAGTCATGTTGTTAGATTTTATTCATGCAGCCCTCACAGGTTGGGCCATTCAAATCGCTACAGTTTATCTTTATTCATTGCAGTGTTATCGTTCATCCAAGCAGTGTATGCATTTTTTATGAAATAAGGGAATGTGTTGCGCTAAGAGTTTAGAAGTGGTCTGAATAGGCTGGTTTCCTCTAACAGCATCTTTCTTGCTTTCCTCAGGTAATCTTGGTGCAGGTAAACCCAGGAGAGGCCTTCACGATCCAGCGAGATGATGGTCAGTTTCAGTGTATCACAGGTACGTTTTTAAGTTCCTCTTGTGTTAAGAAGGATTTCTGTGTAATTTAACCCATAATTACATTAGTCTACTAACAAGTGTTTCATTTTGCCAAATCACAAGTTCAAATGATTGTAATTACCAGTCTGAGACTTACCCCATAATTGACTGCAGTTAAAGTGCTGATTAATACCTGTAAATTTTTCTAATTGATTAGAAAGATTTGGGTCTTCTTGTTCCCAAGATCTTGAGAGTACTATTTTTTTTTTTTTTCTTTTCATAAATAACACCCAGTGTCTCTAAATTCCTCCTCTAAAATGTAAGCAGTTCTGTAATTTTCCTCTTTAATCGAGTGTCTAGTGTTTAGATTTGTCTGTTTTGGTAGAGTAAACATGGGTATGGCCTTTATTAAAGATGACTTTAAAAAGACTATATTTGGTCTCCGTTTATGACCCTGAGAATGATTTGGAAACATCTAGAAGTCCTTAATTTACAGAAAGAGTTGTTTAAGGCAACACGAGTGACCGAAACCATTGCACAAAGGTTTTATTCACAAGCACAATGATACAGATTGCAAACAGTGAATCTAACATGATACACTGCCTTATCAACCTCCTTTCACAATGCAGAAGTAAGCCGTTTTTTGTCAAATGTGTGAGAATAACAATTCATTAGCAACTAACTAGATGAATAACAAAGTGCAGTATTGATCTTTTTTTTTTTGTAATTAACCAGAATAGTCAGTAACATCACACATCAAGATGTTTTGATTTACTTTTGGTTTCTATTTTTGTTGACATAATATATATGAGAATCAAGAAATAAATACAGATTTAGGTTTGTGTGTGTGCTGCATTGTTTTGTTATCCCTTTGACACATTTATATCTCAACATTTTGCTTTCATTGGGAACAGACAAATTACTTGATGCAGGAAACTTGAAGCAGCAGTCATGGTTTGGTCGAGATCCTGAAACACTATGTTCTTCACAAATATTTTATCAAACTACAATATAATTCTTCTACTAAGCTCGCTTTCCACACAGCTACATCATGACTCCTAGCAGATCCCCTGGTCTGAATCAACACATCCTTGTTCACTAAGAGAGCCATCCAGTGTTGGGTCTAATTGCCATATGTGTTGGAAGCTCAGTCACAACAGTCAGCTAGTGTTTGGTGGGTCTCGGCAGGGTTGCAATGAGATGTCTTACACCCCCTCTCAGCTTGCGAAGAGCGCTTTTTGTCTGGAGCCATTGTGTGGGACGGTGCGAACACGCTATGAACTGCCAACCTCCCTGATTGGCAGTTGCTGCAATAGGAAGAAGTGGAGTGTGACTGTAATTGAAAGATTACTGTGCCTTGGGAAGCTATTGATTAGAAAAACAATAGCATCTAGCTCATTGTATGCGGTAAGCCTGATTGTTCTGCTCCTAGCTGGCCTGATTAGCTTGGCAAGGATTTGAACTTGTGAAAGTAAGCAGTCAGCGGTATTGAAATGAGATTGATGTTATCATCCGGCTTTAGCATTTAACTGAAAATCCAAATGGAAATGGTAGCCAGTTTGTTCTGAAAACCTTTTTCTTTTGTGGTTATGACTAGCACTTTGTTAGCTTGTCTCTTATCAATGAGCGACACTCAGGTGATCATCCATCCAAATGCATCCATCCACTACTCACCACAGAATTTGTGTAAACTATGAAGTGCAGATCTTGGGTGTAATGGCAGTGCACTAAAAGTGAATGTGGGTTTGCCGTCAGTTTTGAAGTCTGGGGTTTTAGCAGACTGACTGATTGAATGATTGGAGAAGTGTGTCATACATCAAAAATGAGACCTGTATTTTTCAACTGAAAATCTAAAATAATAAAAATTTAAATTTAGAAGAACTGCTTGCATTACTTTCTATAAAATGCATGAATTTATCATTTGGACGGCAGCAACTGGAATAGTCAGCATTTACTGACCCTCATGTGGTTCCAAACTTGAACACAAAAGAAGAATGTACCGGTCACCTTTTTCCAAGCAGTTACAGATAACTGGGACTCACCTATGTCCAGTTCATTAATAAAATATTCTTATGAGTCATATGTTTTATTTAATTTTTATATTTAGTTTTTGTAGCTGTAAATTGCACCCAATTCTCATTCACTGTAATGGAATGGATCCAAAATAATCCAATTGTGCAAAACTTTTGTTTGCATGATATTATATGTGTGGGTTATATTTATATTTATGTATATATAAATGCACACATATACAACATGTATACATGTAAATATTTTCAGTCTATATTTATAGTAAATATTTAATCTATAAATAGCGTATTTTTTGTTAAATGTGTGTGTATTTTATATACAATGTGTATGTATATAATATATGTAAGTCCTCATGTATATACATATACATGAGTACATATAGAGATATATACATACATGCACATTGTATATAAAATATACACACACGCACAAAAAAAGTTATTTTGTTTGAAATTAATTTTTTGACAGCACTACACAATCGTCCTGTTGACATATGCCAAGGTCTCTGTGGGACAAAGAAGCCATTTCCGTTAAGAAAAAGGGCCAGAGTCACTAAATTTAGATGCAAGCTGCAAGAGGAAAGAGTTGGTGAGGAAGAGTAGCGTTAGGGCGAGTGGGGCTGCTGTGCATTGGTCTGTCACTGGAAGCTGTTGTCTGTCAGTGACGTGAATGGAGTGATGACTCACCGTTGCGGGAGCCGAGGGTGTGTGTGTGTGTGTGTGTGTGTTTAACCCCTAACCTAAGAGTGAGCTGGAGGTAATGTTAAAATCTGCAGGATAAACCAGAGGGAACTGGTTTGTCCCTCTCTTCCTGATTTATTTTTGAGGCCAGATGGGCGTTTGTTCTATTTCTAAATTCATTCATGTATTTTCAGTAGCTGGAAGTACATAAACACCACACACACACACACACGCACATGCACACACACTACAGAGCTTCAGAACTGCCTATTTAATGTGAAGAAGCAGTGTTAAGATTGGAAGAGTGAACTTAATTTAAGATGTCCCAGACTGCCGGGGGTGGGCTGTGGTTGAGAATGACATCAGAAGGGTGAAACATGTTAACACACCCCTTTAACATCCATACACAGCCTTAAAAATTCTTTCAACGCCACCCTAGATGTGGATATTGGTGGGTGTTCAGCCTGTAAATGCCATCACGGTGGTTTGTGCACACATATTTGTGTTTTCGTCTCTTGATTACTCACGTAGGATGTTAGGCATGAGTTTCCAGTTACTGACGTTCCTTCACTGCCTGACTAACTGGACTTACGGACAACAGTCTCATAATAAATATTTTTAGTTTTCTTCTCTGCCACTTTTCTGTTTGTTAATATTTTTTAAGCATCAAATGTGGGCAACCTGCAGCACATCTTAAACAGTTTGCTTGCTCAAGTAACGCTTGATTGTATCTCAAAAAACAGACGTCCATCTGTTTGGCTGTTTGTTCAGATGTTCAGTAGGCTCACTATTACAGCAGGAGTGCATTTCAGCGCACACGTGATGTTTTTACACTTTCTTTCAGCGGTCTCAAAGTAGTTTGCAAACTATGATTTGTTGCATTTTCAGAATTGACTCAGGTGGTGTTTAATGGCATACTGTATTGTGCATTTGAAACACAAATAACTTCAGGATACCTTTATTTAACATTATACAGTGAAGCTATAGCAAAACTGTGTAGTCATTGTCAAGCACAAATTGCAAGTAAGGGACATTGAGAATGCAAAGAGAACTATATTATTTTCTACACATTTCTGAGTTGGGTTCTTAAATTTTTTTTTAATTTTTAAAATTTTCTTTCTTTGTTTTTTTTCATTCTGACACTCAGACGTCAAAGTGCGGACAGTCATGTTCTGATTGCGTAGTCCAGGTGACATCACCCACTTTACTGTTGACTCACTGACGCTTGTGCGCCACTTGTCTTTTAGTACATTAGTTTGTAATTTTTTATTTTTTTTTTTTTGCTTGTGATGTTTTAACTGATTGGAGTAGTTGTCATAAGACCTGCTGTATTAATATGATATACAGAGTACAGGGCTGGTCTGTACCTGGACAGGATGCAGGAAACTTATATTGTATATTTTTGGAAAATATTTCTCTCCAAACAGTTTGATTCTTTTTTTATTTACTAATACAGCACCAAGGTTTTTGCAATGATCATTTAATGATATTCTTTGAAGAAATCGTGCAAGAATAACTTTTTATTTGTATATCTATATTTGTTGTGATTTTGGTCTCATTATTATGACTTGGTATCTCATAATTAACTTTTCGTGACCATAATATTGTTTTACAAAAGTATAATGTAGCGTAAATGGGCTTCAGTAGTGTACTGTAGTATAGCCACAGTACTTTGATAAGAGTTTTGAGAATAGTAGGAATATTTTTAATAGATAAAAATTAAATGCTTCAAGCAGATTATGTCGTGGAGCAGTTGCGTTTATGGTTGTGTCTACTGTCTGATGTGTGCGTTGGCACAGACGTCCACTGTGCTATGTTTTTTTGGAAGGCATTATAGTGCATTTATGTGTGTGTGTGGGTAGGAACATTCCCTCTGAGTGGACATTTGTGTAGGTGTATTTATAAGAAGTTACTCACCGGGGCAGCTCGGATTGCGACTGAAGCTAGCCGTGAGCTTTGAGTATTGTGACCTGATCTATTCATCCATCCAGAGAAGCCCTTACTAATGTCACCATGTTCACATACAGAGCATGGCTTTATTCCATCCGCACTGAACTGTGCGTAGAGCTCTCCTCTCTCCCACAAAGCATAAAAAGGCAAAATTACTCATTTGAGACTAAACAGAACTATTGTTTGCCCATAAGTTAACATCAAAGAAGATGCTAGTCTTTGTTTTAGGCTCATTTGAGACTAAACTAAATGATAGTTTACCTTCAGGTTGACAATAAAAAGAGCATGACAGTCTGAACATGCTTTTCACACAGATAGTGCACCCATATATAAATTTACTGAAATTGAAATAATTTTAGCTGAATATTGTATGAAATTAAAAGGACCCTGGAATGATATAACACCTGAATCTACCACATTACATAAATATATTTGACCACAGAGGAGGCTGCAATTGACCAGTCAGAATGAAGTGTCTTGGAGAGCTGTGTAATAAAAATATTCAGAGAAAAACAAACAAGTACTATATTTATTTGCAATGGATGATGTAAAAAAAAGTGGTTTGTGTGCTTTAGACATGATGCACTACATGTGTCAAAATTAAATCAGACTGCAATAATCAGGCTAATAAAATGCTAATAATTTTAAAATGCTTATAAAATGCTAAAGCTAATAATTAAGTGTGAAGAAACACAAGTAGCGAAAGGCATTAGTATTGGCCAATATTAATATGTAATGTGTTCAATGGTCCTCATTCATGAAACGCAAAACAAAAAAATGGTGTAAATTGTTCTTTAAATCATTAATGCTGTAGATCAAACTTGATACTTTATGCAACAATGGCTTTATATATTAAAAAAATGTTGAAATAGTATTCAGCTCGGGAATTATGAATAAACCCAATCCATGTAAATGTGGGGTCTCCGCAGAAAGATATTGTAATATATAGTTGTTTCTGAATTCACTCTCAGTTTCTCCTGCACATGCTTCATTCACTGCATCTGCAGTCCATAGCTTTCGGAATGAATGAGTCGATGACTCATCCCACTTTGCTGAAGCCTTTAGGGATGGATGGAGAGAAAGAGATAGGATGAGAGATGGTTTGGAAAAAGATCCAAGAGCTTTTTTTATTTGAGCGATGATAATCCTTCAACAATTAGATGGGTGCAGGGTTCAACAAGCTTAATTAATACGCTTATTTTATACCATACATGCATGTACACCTCTGCATGCCTGTTGTCTTTTTTAAAATATTCAGGTGGTAAACAAAAACTGTGCACTTTTAAATCTGTGTGGGCCCTTTGAAATTAGGCAAGGGAATTATCATACATCATTAAATACAAGGTATGAGGAAGAAAGCATATTATCCCAGTAAGCTTGACTGCCCTGAACCTTTTTCTGTTGTTATTCTTTAAAGCAACACAAGAGAAAACCGTGGGATGTTCGCCAAATTGAGTTTCTTGTGTTCTATAAACATTGCTGTGGTCTTTTCTCCGTCCGTGCATGTAGACGGATGTCGGGGCATGATGGGTAGCTTGTTATGGCACTGTGAAGGATGCAAATAAAATATTTAGCATTCAAAAAAGGAAGAGACTCTTTGTTATAAATTGCTTCATACTGCAAAGGAGGTGGTGGTTAATTAAATTAGTATTGTCTAAGCATAACCATACTCTGGTAATCCTCTATCCATTTACTCGAACTGTGATTCACCTGCCTTTCTGTTTGGGGGAAAATTCTCTAAACCACTAATCTTATAGTACATTGTAGGACTGTCTCATCCAGTGACAAGTGTTATAAGAACAGAGCCTCTAGTACACCTAGAAAGAAGAAGAAAAGAGTTACAACTATTCAGACAACAGTTAGTCAATATAATGCTAATGCCAGTTTAGAGCAACGTTTTGTAATTAGCAATTAGCCTAGATGAGGGGTTGGAACTGAGTTTGATTTGATTTATTTCCAGGGCCGTTGTAATTAGACCTAGACAATGTGGACACATTCCCAGTGTTTTAGGTCGAATGAAGAGCTAAGACCCAGACTGGATTCAGGGGACAACGTTAAATGTCCTATTAGTTACATTAATTTCCTGTGGATTGTTATATCAAGTGTGATGCAGATTTTCAATGTTAAATATTGTTGTACAAAGTCACAATCACAAAAAATGTGGTATTGATGCTTAAAACTCCAGTGTGTACTGCAATAACCACTGTAACGTCATTGTGACATTTCTTTTGAGAGCTCTAACTTGTATCACTTGACCACTGCAATGCGATGTGGCAATATAAAAGAAAATCATTATAATAAATGGCTATTTATTGATAATATAAATATAATAATGCAATAGTAATGTAAACACACATACACAGTTTAATTTAGCTAATACACAGCTAAATTAAAAATCCTGCTAAAACAACAGGAAGCATTTAAATAAATGTGTTGGAAATTCTGCAACACTAGTTGTTACCAACAGCAAATACAGTCTGCAAAGTTTGTTTGAGTATCTATCTGTAACATCACTAAAGGCATAAGGTTGGGTCAGTACTACCCATTTATCAAAGCACTAAAATTTTTTAAAAACTTCCTTTATTATTTTATTTGGTGCCACTAGTGGTGCCAAAATGACACCCTGCAAATTAAAGGAATATTCTGTGCCACCAGTTAAAAGTACTAACTGAATATTTTATTTAAAGCACAATTTTGATTTGTAGCAACAAAGCAGTTAATGTAAGGACACATCTTTCCCTGGCCACTTCCTTTAGCTCATTCTGTGGGATCCCAAGGTGTTTACAGACAAGCCAAGAGGATGGCCTCAAGGAATGTGCTTTAAATACCATTGAAGATCCTACATTTTATCTATAAAGAAACTGCAACTGAGAAATGGAGAGCTGCAGTGGCATTGTCTGTCAGGATATAAGGTGAGGATGAGATTGTCGAGTTGTTGAACATCTCAACTGACATGTCCTTCATGCTGTAGCCTAGTTTTCCTGTTCTTCTTACTGGATTTCACTAGAGCATCTGGAACATTTCCTGAACATTCTGAAGATCAAGAGAGAGCTGCAAAGGTTAATGGGTTTGTATTTGCTGTCAACTCTGAGCAGATCTCAACAATGTTGTCTTTCCTAGCCAGTCCTCAAAATGAGTTTCATAGTTGCTGAGTGATAGTTTATGTTTAGACTTGTTGGTTCTCGGTTGTGTTTGTGTCTGAGAGAGAGAGAAAAGATTTAACGGCTGTTTATTCTCAGAACTGAACTGCCTGTTTGGAGTTATTCTTGGCTCAGTGCGTGTGTGTTTTTCTCGTCCTCTACGTGTTTGTTGATGTTTCCTCTGGAAGGCTGGCACTGGGGGTCCACGTCAGCAGAATAGCAGACCATTCATGCTCTTCTGGTAGGGGTCTGAAACGAGAGAGAAAGAAACAGAAAGAGGGAGAGGGATGTGGCCTTTTGTGTCTGATCTCTGTCTGTGCTTGTGCGTCAGTCTGATGTAAAAGTGTGGGTGTCATTTTTTTTTTTTTTTTTTTTTTTTTTTTTTTTTTTTTTTTTTTCCCCACCTTCCCCCTTTTTTTTTTTACACCTAGCACAACCTTCAATTTCCTTCGTAGCCCATACATCCTTTTAGGTCTTATTTTTTGCACTTCATTCATTAATTCTTGCATTGATTCATTTCTTCATTCAGTTGTTTGTGTTTGTTCATATATAATGTGTGTGAGGTAAATGGGATAGATTACACAAAAGATGTGTGTGGGTGTGTAACTGGGAAAGCCTGTCATCAATGCACGTACGACTCTTCATCACTCTTGGTAGAAAATGCAGCAACAAACGGATCCGACATTAGCATCTTTCTACGCCCCCGCCAAACCATATCGTAAATCAGAAATCGATCGTCTTACTCAGGAGGGTCTCTGATGTAGAATTGGATCAGATTCCTCCCACGCTCTGGGTATTTTGGCTCTGAGGTGACCTGACGCAGGGTCGTTAGTCGGAGTCATTAGTCATCAATTAGTCCGCTTGAGTCTCTCCTAAAATGGGCTTCAAAGCCAGCACAGCACTCCACATCAAAGTGAAGAGCTAATAGTCCTCTATGCTCTTTGTAGTACTACAAGGCTTATTATAAGACGGGCTAATGATTTTAATAGAATGCATTATTGAGTAATGTTGTCTGAGTAGTGTTTTTTTTTTTTTTTTTTTTTTTTTTTAATATATAAATATTAGCATTACTGGTTGACTGATGGTGTTTTAAAAGCTATTGTCAGTGTACAGAAAGCAGGGTGTTTTTATAGCCCAACCAGTGACACAGGCTTGGTGGTATCACCACAACTTGGATTTATAGCATGTACACTGCAAAAAAAATGCTTTTCTAGCCTCTTGTCTTGTTTCCAGCCAAAATATCTAAAAATGCTTAAATCAAGAAGGATTTGCTAAACAAGTTTGTTGTCTTGTTTTCAGAAAATATAAATCAAAATTAAGCAACTTTTTTGCTTCGAACAAGAATTTCCTGTAAGTTTCTATGTAGAAACCGGTAAAATTTCCAAATTCTTAACACCACATATAAGTACTAGGAAACTATTAGTAATGAACAAACAAGAAAACCACTCAAAATAATTTAAAATAATGAAAACTGAATACAATGGAATAAGGAGGTTCAAATTAAACAAACTGTGTTGTTTTTAATGCAAATCTCGAGCCGTTAACAGAAATAAATACTACAGAAATAATTAAATGTAATGTAAACAGTATAGTCTTTGCTGTAAGGATGAAACTTTTTTTGTTTCATATTAAAGGCCAAAAGTAAAACCGTTTTTCAATCAATTGCAACAATAGTGTTTCTATGACTGTTGATTAACTGTTGACTGTTTGAGGAAAGATGCTTTCACTTCCTCACCTATGCTGTAATACTAGAACAAAAAGTATAGAGTTAAACTCAAACGCACCATAGTCTGTGTAAATTATTTTCATTGTGTTTATGCCGTCTTTTAAAAACATTGAAAAAAGTATTTTGAAATGTCATTTCCTGTGCAATGCATTCCAAATATTTCCCCTTAAAATACTGAATGAATTGCTGTCACATAAATTAAGTGAATATAATAAAATTTTATTATGTCACTTTTTGTTGTGCATGTCATTGTGTTGTCATTACCTTAAAGTTAGATTTTTTTTTTTTTTTTTTTTTTTTTTTTATTTCCAACAGCCAGTGGAATTCCTTAGGGACCGATTTGCATAACCCTCAAGATGTAGTTAATGTCCAATATGAAATTCAAGAGTTACTCTGATCAAAAGATCAGAGATTTCTGATTCGAAGCTGTCACCAACCACATACACACTCATTTATACACTGATCCCCACTTTGATGCTGATTATAGAGCAGCAACGGCTTGTGTGCGCCGTAATTACTTCCAGCAAGCACTTGCTGATTATCCGAGTTAGTCTGTTCATGGAATGAAAAAAAAACACAATCAGATTGAGAAGAATGTGAACTGAGAGCTAATACAAAAGTGACACATGATGTTGAAACATGAAGCACTAAACCCTCTGTTTGTATGACATCTTTGCTGTATGTTGGAGATGTGATGTTTAAAAACAATCTGACTGTAATCGAATGCAGTGTCGATCAGTTACCAAATATCAGTTACTCATGGGTCCTCGGCTAATGGAAATGTTAGGACAGGACTCTCCTGGCTCTGGCTAGATTAAAAAGGTTTGTTTATGGTCATGTTGAGCAGAGCAGGTCAGTGTGTTCCTCCATTATGCTACATCTAGGTGCTTGGGACCAATTTTATCTTTTCATTGTGTTTCTCTGGCATAGCTTGTACAAATAATAGTACTGCAGTTTCCATGAAAGACAATATGAGAGACATTTGTGGAAAATGTGACTTGAATAGTAATCTAAAATGTTTGACTGAATGGTCATCACTATCAAAGAACACAAAGGGAAAAAGAATACTATATTATAAATGTAAAACTTTTACATTTAACACACAAAAATCTATAACTTGGTCATGACCAGTTAACACCTTAAATAAAGAGAATATAATATGCAACTAAGTAAAACGCATTTTGCTGTCTTTGTTGTAATAAATTAAATACTTTTATTTTGTTATTGAAAACTGAAAATATTTTCCAGTTGAATACTGTTTAGCTGCTATGACACAATCACACCTATATGAATAAAGTTAACTTGACGTTAAATTACTTTCAATATTATGTATATTTTATGTAAAATAAGTAAAACATTGTTATCAGTATATCAGTGTTTTTGTTTTGTTTTTTACCAATATCAGTGCTTTTTGGCAATATATTGCCCATGCCCTATGTTACATTATTTATCCACTGATATTAGATGTAATTTATTCACTCTCCCACTTGTTTCAAACCTGGGAAAAATGTCTTTGTTCAACATAGAAAATATTTTGAACATTGTGAATCAAACGGTCCAGAATTTATACACTTTTAGGTGAACTATACCTTTAAAAGGGCTAGTGATAATCGCAAAGATGTAACCCTTTAAAAGTGCTTTCTCTTTAAGAGTCCATGTTGCTGTCAGTGGCTGTGTGTGGCATGTAAGAACTGTATTCCTAAAGCAACAAATTGCTATCTAAAATGTTTAATAGTCCAAATGTACGTTTGTATTATTAAAAAATAAATGATTTTTTTTTTTTTATTAATTTGAAGTAACTTTAAATATATTTTAAATTAATTTTTCATTTATTGTTTTGCTCACAGAACAGTGTAGTTATGATGCATCTATTAGCAGGAGTTAACGTGATCATGTCAGCCAAACCTTGACCCCTTATTCTGTAGTTGTAGTGAAGAGGACTTTTACCTTTTACCTGTGACTGAAGACTCTAGTTTGGAAAGGTGGAGCTATAAACCTTTGCACTGTAGTGAGGGAAGAGAACGGAAAATAAATTCAAGCCCACACGTACATTTCTATTCTTCATGGAGGAGGACTGTTATTTTCTCTGTTGCTTTGCCCTTTTACCATGAACGAAGGAACTACACCTGCACAGCAGGACGGAGGTCTGTGTTTACTTGTGTCCTTTTGCGTTCGCATGCGTGTTTGCTGTCCTTTGCATCATCCAGCTCTAACAAGCTCTGAGTGTCTTTTCTGAAAGCGAAAGTGTCAGATTGCAAAGCAATGCATGAAAGAGCTGATCTGTAACAGGCTTTGCTGAGTCGCAGTTTTTCCTGCACAGACACTTCACTACTAAAACTTCCACCGACTCTGGCGTTTTATCAGCTGCTATGCAGACACATTCAGCTCAGTGTGCTTCTTTACCCAGCTAAGTAAATGTCAGGAATTATGCACACTGACGTGCTAAATATGCTTATCAGCGTTGGGGCAAAAACTAAAACTCCTTTGATGTGAAAGTGAACTGCACACAGCAATAAATATGACCGCAAAATAACAGGTTTTTTTGACCTGCTTTGTGTTTAAAGTTCACCCAAACATTTTCTTTCATCATCAGTGTTATTTACACACTGGTCAATGAGTGTCAAAGATAGTGAAACTGGAAAATTTAGAAATACAACCTTTTGTATTAATGTTTATAGAAATCACAGTTTGAGTGACCACGTGATTTTTTTTTTTCCCCCAGTTAAAAACATTTTCATTGTACTATGAGTACTATATGAGTGTACATATGTAGTATTTAAAAAAGCGCAAATAAATTATGAAAAAAAGTGTGTAAATAATGTTACACCCCTTGATTTCACCAACAGAAATTCTTTGCTTATTTTAATAATAATAAAAATTATAATAATACCTAATTACATTTTTTCTGCTTTCTTTGATATATGAATCTTTTTAAAGGTCTTATTGAATGAATCATTCTTTTCAGTTGGATTTTCATGAATTAATCATTAAATCTAATTCCAAAAACCTCTGAATGAATTGGTGACAAATAATATCATGAAATATATATTAAAATTGGTACGTTTTACTCGTAAATGCATTACATTACGAAAGTAAAAATGTGATTTTAAGGAGCAATGTACATTTTGGTCACACGTGTCACTGTGACGCAGCTTTGAATGACTTCGGATTATATAAAGTGCTATAGAAATAAATGTGACGTGACTTTTTTTTTTTCATATTTATTGTTCATGTTTCCTCTCCAGGTCCTGCTCAGGTTCCCATGATGTCCCCAAATGGTTCAGTGCCTCAAATCTATGTGCCTCCTGGATACGTTCAACAGGTGGGGCGTTATATTTTATTGAGATGTTATTTTGGTTTGGTGAAAAGAATGCAATTTTCAGTCTAATTTACATCTCTGTGGCCCTCTTGCAAACCATTTAAGCGCGCTACCTAGCAGCGTTTTCTGCCATCATAGACTGTCAATTCGAAGGCTATTGCTGACATTAGTCTGCAGAATGATTCTGCCTTAGGACACATTCTTGCCTATAAAAGAGCTTGGTGGAGAGCACCTATCACAGATCAAACCTAATTTCTAAAATGCTCAATACTCATCTCTTCTCTATCTTTTCATATAGATCATTGAGGAGAACGGAGTGAGGCGGGTGTTGGTCTTACCTCAGACGGAGTTTCATCCGGGGGGCCATTCCCCGCTTCACCACCCGCCCCCCCCCGCCGCCCACGCCCACCTGCAGGCCTTCATCCCCACCCACACATCATGCACCTCCCCTCACCTGTACTCAAGCATGGCTCGAGGAACCGGAGATATGAACCCCCAGTACATCTCCCAGTACCATCCGCGCACACAGCCATCTACACAGAGCAGGGTCTGTTTAAATGTGCGCACACACATACATATGTAAAAATGCCTCACTGCTAACTCTTCAAGGAAAAAATATTAGTCTATATTTTAGCTAAGTTAGGGACTCACTTTGAGGAGAAATACTGAAAAAAGCTGTGTAATATGTTGCCAGTAAAACAAATTCATTTGGAAAACACTTACTTTTACCATAGACTTTGATCTTTTTATTAATATTTTGATGTTATGTGATGTTATTAAAAACACAAATTAACACATTTTATGTGAAAATTTATTAATAAATATATATTTAGTTATTTAATCTTAAAAGTTTATATACTGTTCATGTTAATATTAATATGTAATAAAGTGAATTAAGTAATTTAATTCCATTCCATTCATTTAAATTACCACTATGCATAACAGACAATCAATAACTATTGCTATTGTTTTTTTTCTTGATTATACTATCTACAGACCCTAATTTTCTTAGGATATTCCTGTGGATATAATTTTTTTTAATAATTAAACAATCCGTTTTACGTTATTTCTTACATTTCTGCTTGTTTTCCTTCCTATTTTATCAGATACTCACCCTCCACATGGACGTGCGGCATTTGCTCACAGAGATGAAAGGGCTAACAAAACCTATGAGCGCCTGCAGAAGAAACTGAAGGAAAGGCAGGGGGTGGGTGGAGGTGGAGGCCTGGCCCTCTCTAAAGACAGTCCCCCTCCATCCCCACAGAAGAACCGTGGGACACCGCCGTCAGGAGGAGATCTCCAGAACGGGCTGGGGGGTAAGGGCGCAGAGGAGCAAGCACAGCCCAGCACTGCTGTCACCGCCCTGGGCAAAAGTCCAGGGAGAGGAAAAGAGAGAGAATCTGGAGGTAGGGAGGGAGGTAGAATATTATTAGGGTTCCTAGAACCATTAGAGTTAAGTATTAAGCTACAGGATGCTATGTTACATTGTTTTTATCACAAATAATAGGAGTGAAGCAGAATACCTATATGTAAAAATGTAACATGCTGCCTGTTGCTGTCTTATTGCTTCCATAGAATAGAATAGTAGAAACAGCAATATGAGACACCAGTGGTAAAGAAATAATAAGAGTTATTCTAATAAGAGTTTTTTTGTTTTTATGCTCTCAAACAATTTTGTTTCTATATTATATACATTTATTTATAATATTAAATAAATTTAAATATAGACATGTAAATACATGTGATTTATATATACCAAAAAATTCACAGAACACATATGTACGATGCAAACAAAAACTTTTATTTTGCATGTGATTAATCTTTCAAAGGCACTAGTTTGTTTGTTAGTTTTTTTTATTTTGCTTGTTTTATTTGTAAATTATATTATCAGTATAAGAATTTAGGTAAAATCATTGACATAACGAATATCGCTTTGACATGGTCTCTATCCACTTATTTGTTTAGTAATATAATTCACTGATAGAATCTAATCACATACTATTATACCATAATACTATTTTTTACTAGCTTTCAAGTATAGTCTCACTTTCAACCCTAATACAGTTTATTAGACTAGTTTTATAATATATAAATATATAAGGTATAATATATAGATAGTCTTGTTGCATTAATAGGTTTGCACAAATCGGCTATTTAGTATCGACTAGTATCACGTTTTAGCTTGAAAACTACTTTAAATGAGATTTTAATGATAATCTCCTACTACATCTAATTAAAAGATAAACTTGCCTAAAATGATCAGGGAATTAAATATTTACTATTTATCTCTCTCTCAATTAATAATCAACCAGAGTTACTCATGCATGCTATCACTAATGGGTATATATTAGGAAATAGCTATTAGCATTAACAGACATCAATGTCCAATTAAGTCTTCTTTTTCCTAGGGTGATTATTTCTCAGGCTCCAGGTAGAAGTCCAACCAGGAGCCCACTGAAAGATTTAACGGGGCTCCGGGGATAGGCCCTCTCTCCGGCCCCTGCTGTAAACAGGCCTGAGCAGCTCGTCTCTGGTCTCATTAGCTCCTTCAGCTTTAGGCTACTGTAGATAACATTAGCTGTAATTACCTCTGCACTGACTCAGTCATTTATCAGTGCTAACTAACTTCAGCCTGGAGGAACTCAGCTGCAGCAACTGTACGCTGGCTAAAATTAGCTGGTGTATCTATTAATCCATTCATGGAAAATAAATGTCTTTTATGTGATTAAAGAGACAGGGTTGAGTGTGAGGCCTTGTCCTCTTTGTGAAACAACTGATAAAAGAGTTATCTTATCTAGATGTTGTTTTTCTTTTATTGTTATGTAGAACTGGATGAAGAAGCCAAAGCTCTTCAGGAACGATTGAACTCCATCTGCAAGCCAGTGGTAAGGAAATTACTTTAATTTAATGTTTATTTGTTAATATTTATGTATTTTGTGTTTTGTGGTTCATTTTAATGCTAATGTAGTTGTTTTAAAAAAAAAAATAACCCTAACCCTAGTGAATTTATTTATTTTTTTTGAAGAATATAGTAATATATGTGAGGAATATAATAACATATGTAGAAAATTCTCCCCCAAAATGTTTGAAAATGGATCCATGGCAAGACTTGACGTTTTGAAAGGGTGGTCAAGCCCAAACTGGACAAATACCATTCTATCACTTGCATAATCGTACTGATGTGGCATACTGTTCTTCTTAGTGGGCTATTTGAAAGGCCTTTATGCTACATTTGATACTCCTCTCACTGAGAAACTACCTTCTGAAGAACTGTATGGCTGCTTGCTGCGTCAACAGTTTTCTTAATGACAGTCATTTCCATGGTCTCAAAAACTCTACATCCATGATTACAGATCCCACAAGAAGACAGTAATGGCTCTCTGTAATGGGTCATTAATGCTGTATTTGATTTGATTCATAGAGGAAGCTAAATGGCTGTCATGTCTAGTGTGCTGGGATGTGGTTTATTGGTGTTTTCATGAAACAGTGACTTCAAGTTTGACGAAACAGCCCTGTCCATTTCACTATAACAGTGATTACTGCCCCTTTTTTATTAGACATTCAAACCTTTTTTTAAACATTATGAAAAAATTTTTTTATCTTAGTGGTCAATAAGATATGAATAATTTATAGGGGCACTACAAATACATTTTAAAAAGGCCAGTTAAGCTTTTTGTAAAAATAAATAAATTAAAACAATTCACAAAATACAGTACAGTATGCAAGCTCTTTACCACCATTGACATGCAAGAATATAGAAAAGTTATTCATTTTATTTAATTATCTTTTGGTAAAAAAAAATGTTGAATGGGAAAATAAAGGAATACATTAATATTAATTGTAATTGAAAATATATATTTTGTCATTTGTTTCAGTAACAAGGTATTTTTTTAATTATTACTAGCAAAAAACTATTGACTAAAATTGTAAAATAAATGTCTTTGGACTCCCCATAAACAGTTTTGTTTCAATAGCGCAAAGTTTTGTTAACACTTCCATCTTTTATTCCATTCTGTTGACTTCTTTTGGGAGCAACAATAGCAAAAACGAGCCCAGGGTTCCTTAAATCTTGCCCTGGAGGTCCCATGCACTACAGAGTTTAGCTCCAACCTTAATTTAAATCTCCTTCCTGTGGTTTTCTAATGATCCTGAAGACACTGATTAACATGCTCAGGTGTGTTTGATTAGTGTTAGAGCTAAACTCTGCAGTGCATTGGATCTCTGATCTCTGATCTAGCCATTAACTTTAGTGAGGCTTAGTCTGAAGATTGTGAGACAAATTTGGTGAATATGAAATAAAGTTGGAGAAAAAAGTGGAAAAAGAAACTCTGTGATGAATTAATAAATTAAGGCCAGCACAAATCAGTTTAAAAGGTCTACTAGAGTAAGATTTGCATAATGACCATTTTCTCTCCCTGAATTTATGATGTAACTAATAAGCATTGCATTTAATGTTAATTTTCGCAAAGTATGCTGACCTTGCAGCTCATAATACATTGCCTATTAATTCTATTGTCACACATTTAGCCTTCTCAGAATAAGAAGTCAAACTTATTGGTCAGATTTATGTAGTTGAGTCGCATCGGTAACTGAACGATTATTTCCACAACTCAAGCAGCGAGAAAAGTTGTCGTTAAAAGTGCAGAGGAGAGAATTATGCCCTGCGGGCCACATATATATCTTTTCAAGTCAGTTTTGGCCTAGAAATCTGTGCTAACTTGAGCTATTCTAAAAACCCGAAAGGGTTTGCATCCGTAGGCATGCATCTGTAACTAAAGGAGACACTTGTTTCTCAACTGGAATAAAGCTAAAAATATTCCTTCTTGCATAACAGGAGTTCTCTTTTGTTCCGGAGGGGAAGTGCTGCATGTCATTAAAATAAACTAAAGTGACTCTTTCCAGGCAAAACAAGCAGACGTTTGTATTTCCCACATAAACATGTGCTTGTAGCTAAATATATAGCCAATTAACCC
This sequence comes from Puntigrus tetrazona, assembly GCF_018831695.1. Taxonomy (NCBI): domain Eukaryota; kingdom Metazoa; phylum Chordata; class Actinopteri; order Cypriniformes; family Cyprinidae; genus Puntigrus; species Puntigrus tetrazona. The sequence goes on from NC_056713.1 coordinate 3,530,147, forward strand.
CTAGGAATAATTAACCTCTGAAAGTCAAGAACACAAAAAATGGATTTCACTGAATCAGACACGAGTTTAAATCAATCATGTTACATAATTTCTCACTCATTTAAAACTTTTCCTTTTAATCTGCATATACAGTCCCTTGTCTATGCTTATGCATCACATTTGCTCAGTTTACAAACACAGATTCCCATCAGTCTGTCTAGGGGACATGACCTAAAATCAGGCAAATTGTAAAGGTCTTGTTTGGGATACACTAATTGCGTAGACAATCCATTGACAAGTCAATTATAAAAAAATATTGTTCTGCTCTTCTTTTTCTTCTTCAAGAAATTCCATCTTTCCGTCTATTTGGGCATTTGCATGTAGATTCACCTACAGTTTTAACTTTCAATAGAAAAAATATATATGTATATATATATTTTAAACACTAGCAATTTCCTAATTTAAATGTAATCTCAAAACCAAATAATGTTGTTGAAATCTATATAAAATAATCATAGTAATAATAAAAGTATCAGTGCACCCCTACACTCAATTTATTTAACCTGTTGTTATAATCGTTAAAATGTTTTTTCCAATGACCTGATCATTTTAAATCTCTGACAACTTTGGATCCAATTGAAGTTTCATTTAAAACTAGGTCAGTATAGTGTGTGTGTGTGTGTGATATATATAATATACTATTAGTATTTTATTTATATATGATTATTGGATTTATTTTGATTATTTCCCCAATTGAAAAGTTTTTTATTAAATGTAGTGCTATATATAATAACTATTGTATCATCTTGCATCATCAGGTGACAGACATCCAGGCTAGAGGGGCCAGTTTGAGTTGGGTGGCTCCATCAAGGACAGAAGGTGATGATGAGCCCAAAGAGGAAGAATGCGTACCTGTGGAGCCCAGCTTCACTTATGAGGTCTCTGTCTCATACAGTGGCAAGGACGGGAAGTACAAGAGCTCCTACAGGTGAGATCACACTCCGTGTCACATTGCAGAGGAGGTCTGGGCAGGTGATGTGGCGAGGAACTCGCCATTGTTTTTTGTGGTTTGCTGTGGGTTTTCTAATGTCTGTGATAACTAAAGTTCATTTGACATGCAGCTCTTTTAAGATCACAGTAGTAGTATACTTTATACATACTATATATTTTAGTTGTTAGTCATTTAAAGTTTTTCCATTTTGTGAAGAACAGTTCTATTATTTTCTTTCTTTTCCTTGTTTCAGTGGTGTGGAACTAAGTGCAACCTTACAAGACTTAAGACCAGCAACAGACTACCATGTCAGGTTTGTGTCTGTTTTGACTTTTAAATGCACAAGCCATTATCAGAATTTGTTTTACACATTTTAGTTTTTATACTATAGCTCCTTTAGTAATTAGTAATTGCACTCAATTAGGAGTAAAATTGTTTAGAAATGTATAGCTGTTAATAGGCTTGCTGCAGTAATCACGGATAATTCCTGTTTGGCAATGTTCCTGTTTGATTTTCATTAAAAGTAATAATAAAGAAATTTAGCATTTATTTTAAAGGAAGGGCAAATCCACAGGTCTTTCAATTATTTGTGTTACAACACAGGTATATACTGCGCCCCTCACTTGACTTGAAGAGGGAAAAAAATCTTTGCTACAAAAAATAAACCTCAGTTTAATAAAATAAGGGAACAAATTAAGTCGTACCAACAAATTCTTCATTCATGACCTAAATATATTTTTTTTGTAATAATTTTTGTCTACGTGTTATGTGCGGGGCTCAGTACATAACCCAACTGATGATGCCACAAGTTTATTACTTAATGAAGAAATCTGTTCACTGTGGCTTCTTGTGTATTAATAAAAATAATAATAGTAATAAAAGAATAACAATAAATGTAGTTATATTACAAAAGTCTTTTATAAATACAGTTTCTAAGATCTAAAAATTTTACTTTTACTCTTGGTAATTGTACTGTTTCTATATGCTAATACATGTGTGTGTGTGTGTGTGTGTGTGTATTTAGGGTCCAGGCCATGTGTAACTGTTTACAAGGCGTCCCTTCAGAGCCTGTGAGCTTTACCACTCTGAGCTGTGAGCCAGACAGGCCCAGTCCGCCCCGCAAAGCCAGCGGCACCAAGAGCAGCCTTGTCCTGCAATGGAAGGTGAGTGTACACATTAGCACACTGCCATATCACCTGTCCCACATCAATGTTACATATTTAAACTGACACATTAAATGCATAACAACAATACTTTTTTTGTCTAGGCTCCATGTGACAACGGTTCCAAAATCCAAAACTATATCCTTCAGTGGGATGAAGTATGTTATTTTGTTACTGGTGTTTTCATATTGCTCAAAAAGTAAACTTTTAACATTCGTGTATTGCTAATACTGGCTGTGATCTGTGAACAGGGGAAGGGGACTGGTACGTTTGAACAGTGCTACTACGGCCCTCAGAAGCAGTACAGGCTCACCAAACTCTCCACAGCTTCCAGATATTCTTTTCGACTGGCAGCCAAAAATGACATGGGGGTGAGGTATGTATCAATGTATCAAAATGTTCCTAAATACAGCTTCTACAGAAATTGTAAAAGCATTTTTTGTTTTGTTTTTTTTATATACCTGCAGATGACAGATATATTGCAAAAATTCTTGATCATAAATTTTGAAATTTTTCACAAGTTGTATCTGTTAAAAACTGTATTGTTGAGAGGTGTGGGAAACTTTTTCCTTGTTAAAGAAGACAGCAGGAGACTCTTAGTATCTTTTAAGCAGAACTCGCTTTGCGTCATTAAATGTCAAAATGTCAGACGATGGCTCAGCACAGTATACCTATACAAAGCATATAAATTGAGTACGGGAATTAGCCCGGTAACAGAATTTTCCCAGTCTTGATCTAATTAGCATAACAGGTTCTCAAATGCATAGGTGCTAATCTAATCAGCCTGACATTATTTCCCAGACCTTCACATTATCACAGAAACAAAATGCACAGCTGTACCTTGAGCTTAGCATTCACAGTTGTGATGGTCAGGAAGTTCATGAAAGATAAAAGGTTAATGTCTCGGCGCCTCGGCTGCCAGACTTGATCTTAGAATGTCATCATTATTACCTCTAATTGTATTTCACTTTAGGTTTTCATGTGATGCTATGTCAGAACATAGGTTTAGCATATTTTAAACAGATTCTTAAATGTATAATACCACAGAGGGACTTTTACAAAAAAAAATTGTTACACTTACTAACATGATAAACATTTTTATTAATAATATTTAAACAGAGCAGCAAACCTTTAAGTAAAACTGATACCAGTGTTGAGCTTGCATGCTTCTCTTGATTCATTTCATATACACAATGTAGCCTAACATTTTGTTGCTATTATTTAGTATGTAAACAAGACTTTATAATTTACTTTGAGTCCTAAAATCCACATTCTTCACATGTGCACGTTTGAAAAAGTCAAGTGAGCAATCCTGATGTGTGTGTGTGTGTGTTTTATGTATGTTTTACATTCTTGAATTTAGGATATCCATTTTGGAGTATAATTTGGAACATGTTTCAGATGATAAAAAAAAAGTGGCATATGTCTGGAAAATGAAGTATATGTATTTTGTCCTACGATCATTTACTTTTTCTGTAGTGAGTTCAGTGAAGTCGTCCACATCATGACGTCATGCAGTGTGCCTGCTCCTCCCTTAAGCCCTGAGCTGATTCAGTCCGGGGTCACATGGCTCTGTGTGCGATGGCACAGGCCAGCCGGCTCGCCTAAAGAGGACGAAATTGGCTACGTGCTGGAGATGGAAGAGGAGGGCTCAGTGAGTGAGAGACGCACACATACTTTCACAAAAATTCAATGCACACTTGCACAATAAACACGTAGATCTCTGATTTTAGAGTTCGAGAAATATGTTAGCAAGATTAGTTTTGCAGAGTAAAGCCTGAGCTTGAGAATGCTTCATGTTATATGATTTATGAAGGCATTAAGTGTGTAGTAAACCTTGATCTGTCTCATACTTGTTAATGGCCTAAGGCAAATGCTAATTTGTGGTGGCAGACCACGTTTTTAATGCGTGTTTGCATGAATATGTCATATTAATGTGTCTTCAATATGTGTTTCACAGGGTTATGGGTTCCAGGCCAGTTACGATGGTGACGAGCTGTCACACACTGTCAGAAACCTCCACAGGAGCACCACATACAGGTTCAGGGTGAGAACACAAACACACACAGCATCGCCCGTTTGTCCTTGTGGTAGATGTTTGCAACTTCTTGTTTGTATCTTGGTTTCTTTTAGTTTTTTTATTTTTTGTTTATTTTTATTTTTAATTTTTTTTTTGTTTTTTTGTTTAAACTTAAAATTAATTTTTCTTCTATATTCACTCTTTTATTTCAGTCTTTTTCCTTTTTTTTTTGCTTTTATATTTGTTTGTTCTGTCAATTTATATTGTCAAGTCTAATGTTATTTCCTTATCAGGTTCTTTTAGTTATTGTTTGTTTGCTTTCTTACCTTTTCTCTTTTGTTTGTAGGTCATTTTGCTCATTATCTCTTTTTGTTCTCCTACCATTATCAGCTTCTTTTGTTCTTTTTGTTTTGTTCTTGCCTTTGATTCTTTTATTTATCACGTTGTTCCATTTTGTTTATTTGTTGTTTTATTTGTTCTTGTTCTATTTAATTTAATTTATTTCCTTGTTTTCAAGTCCATTTCTCCTCAACTCTTGTATCTCCTCACCCATATCCCGGTCACGATTGAGACTCACCTGTTGCCAGCGGCTGTAAGATGAAGCGGGGGGTGTAGTGATGCCATCAGGCATTGTTCTCTGGTGTTGTTGGAGAGGGTTGATCATAATTGTGTTTCCAAAAACAAAAGTGTATTAATGCGATCAGAAAGGCTGCAAGTATCCTAATGAGAAGAGCTGATTACCTGCCAAGAGCTTGCATCCCCAATTACTGCCAATTACTATGACAGATGACATCACAACACCACTGTTTATTTTTGAACCATGAAACGTTCCCTCATCCTGAGCTTTTATCAGGGGAGACTATTTCTCAGTGAGATAAATTTGGTGGAGAATGTAAAGGGTTTTGAAAGGCCCTAGAGATTTGCATTCTCTATGCACCCAGTGTTTGGGTGAGTCATAATGAAGCCTATTTTTAGAACCATTCAGTTTTCCTTTTTTTTTTTTTTTTTTTTTGCATTGTGACATTTTGAATCGTTAATAACGACTTCTCCCACCCTTAACACTCTCATTACTATAATGTATAACAATTTGCCTAACCTTTTTATTCTTTTTTTTTTTATACACATTATTGCAGGTTGTTGCCTATAATGCAGAAGGGAAAAGTAACCCCAGCAGTGTGTCTGAGTTCATCACTGCTCCTGACAGACCGGGCTGCCCCTGCAGACTTGCAGTGAAGGGAAAACCTCACCCGACCAGTTTCCGTCTGACTTGGGGTCAGTTCAGCATGTTGGAAACACACAAAGAACGATCTTTGACTCAATGCAACTAAAACTAATCTAGAAATCACATTTGATTTAGATCCTCCCAAAGACAATGGCGGTTCAGATGTGACAAAGTATGTTGCGGAGCTGTCTGAAGGGTTAAGTGGTACGTTCCAATAAGGTTTTCTGGTATGTACTCGTGCTCAGTTTGATCCTGCTATTTTGATTATTCATTGATTGTGTGTGTCTTCCAGGTTCTTCTTGGAATCAGGTGTACAACGGTTCGGCTATGGAGTGTGTTTGTGACGGTCTGAGCCCAGGATGTTCATACCATGCTAGAGTCCACTGCATTAGTGCGGGAGGCGAGAGCCCAGTATGTCACACAAACACATGCATTCCTTGATAGCTGTGGGCCCAAGTTAAACTATATCAAGTTATTTTAAATACTGATGCTCAATTTAGTGTATACAAAATATTTTTTAAAAATAACATAAAAATAATTGCACGTTTTAAAAAAAAACAAACAAATTAAAATGTGAAAATATTTGAGGTCATTACAAAGCACACATTTTTAAAATGCATGTAAGTGCATTTAAATGCATTTAAATACACTTCAGTGGCCTTTTATTTAATGGAAATTATATTATTTGCAAGTATAAGTATTTTGATGTAAAATACTATAAATGTAATTTCAAAACATTAAAGCAAGCTTCTTTTTAACAAAGAGTATTCTTTATAAAAATCCTCATATAGACAGTCACAGTGCATCTTCAAGAATTCCTGTTAGATAAAGAGTTTCTGGGTCATAACTATGGGGACTTTGACTAACAATATAAAACTATCAGCAATCTTCACTATTTACTCTTTGCTTGGAACGACATTTTAAGCTTTTTTTAAACAGAAATGTTTTTGAAATGTTTTATGAAATTGTCTTGCTACATCTAATTTTATAGCCTACATTTTAAGCTGAACAATTTTAGCTTATTTTGCATATGTATTTTGTGTAAATATTGTCCTGCTCTATTGGGCTGTCATCTTTTTTCCGTTGCTGTGCAACTTGTTACCATTTCATTGCTTTGTTTCCGCACAAATTGCTAGCTTGTTTTCCCTCTTCCATCATCTCCATGCCTTCAAAATCGCAACACGCTTTTATCAATGGAGCACTTTTGGCAAGCAGCTGGTAATAATGTCATTCTTCCGTCTTCTGATCCCAGCTGTAATGGCATTGTCGGCACTTCGTAGATCCATATCTGCATGTGGGACTTGTCAACGCACAGCTATGACTCATGTTGGCGCTGGTTTTCACAGCCATGAATGTGAGAGAATGCTCGCACGGCTGTGGTCTGCTGTCACTGTTTTAGCTGGTGCCTACACACTATTCTTATTGAGGAGGTGGAACATGGTGTGCATGGATAAAGTGTAAAGATTTTCTAGTTTTTCTAATTTCTCACCCTTGTTGTTTTTAGTTGACGGAGCCCTTGCAGGTCCAAACGCCACCTGTTCCTCCTGGTCCATGTCAGCCGCCCAGGGTTGGTGGCAAACCCAAAGCAAGAGAGGTGCAACTACGATGGGGTAAGCTTTGCCTTTGTGTATGTGCTTATTCTGTATAAAAAAGCGTTTCTTAAAAATGATGTTATGTTAGTATGTATTAGGGTTAATTGGGGGGTTTAGAGGTGTGTATACACAAAGTTTGAGGTCATTATTTCATATTTAGTTTTTTGATTTAGAATAATTTATTGTAATTATAGTTTTTATATAGCTTTTTATCTGAATGTTTTGTCCTCGTCATGTAGCGCCCCCTCTGGTGGATGGAGGTAGTGCAGTGTCTTTGTACAGCGTGGAGATGTTTGCTCCCCAGGTGGACGAGGGCAGAGAAGTGTACCAGGGCTCTGAACTGGACTGCACAGTAGGAAGTTTACTGCCCGGCAGAACCTACGGCTTCCGGCTCAGAGCTGCCAACAAAGCTGGGGTGAGTGTCACAGATATTACTTGTTTTACTTGCTATAGTTGTGAATAATGTGTTGTTTGCATAGAATGTGACACATATAGTTGATGGCAAGTGTTTCATATTCGTTTATGTCCAACAGTACGGCCCTTTTTCTGAGCGGTCTGAGGTCACAACAGGTCCAGGGGCCCCTGAGATGTGTCGGCCCCCTCATGTCACCTGTAAATCACCGACATGTGCTGTGATCAGCTGGGAGGTGAGAATATCCCATAATGCAAAGTATTCTTCCGTCTCAAGCATGTGTGTGATAATGCAAAAGGATACACTAAATTTTCAGTTAAAATCACTTTGTGATGTCATCAGCCAGCTCAGTTCAGTTCAAATAATATCTCTGCAATCTATTATATCTCGAAATTATGTATGTATTATGAGTTACTTCATTGAGAGTGAGTCGGGCTTATAACTTATAACTCTAAAAATACTTAAAATGTATTGAAAATAAAAAAATACAAATACATATAATGAAAATAAATAAAAGCTATTAAAAAACCTGAAATTAAAATTTTAATTTATACAAAAAAATGTAAACTAAAATAAATTATATAAAATTAAAAATGTATATTTTGCACATTTTCACCTGTTAAGTATTTATTTGTTAACCAAAAATGTTTTGCAGTGCTTTTTATTTTATTCCTTGTTTTGTAAAAAAAAAAAAAAAAAAAAAAAAAAATATATATATATATATATATATATATATATATATATATATATATATATATATATATATATATATATATATATATATATATAATTAGTATGTTTTTGCTTTTGCTTTGGTAAATTTGTTTTGTCTAACACCTTTGCTGTGTTTTGCACCCATGCAGACTCCTCCTAGTAACGGAGCGGCAGTGTCAGAGTATCGCCTGGAGTGGGGGGCGGCAGAGGGCAGCATGCAGATGTGTTACACCGGTGCTGCACTGTCCCATGAGTTAAGGGGTCTACTGCCTGCCACCAGCTACTTCTGCAGAGTACAAGTGAGAAGCGCTATCATACACACACTTCATATCACTGTTTAAGCTGATGGTGAGACATGATCTGCCATGTGAAACTAACCAGGAACCAGCAGTCCGGTGATAATTATGCTTTTGTTTCCTGTGAGCAGTTTGATTCATACAAATGGCATGATGGGGTGAATGCCAACTTTACATTCTCAGTGCCACCCAGTGGATGAGAGACGAATACTATTGTTGTTTTTCTTGTCCTAAGTGGTTTATAATAGCTGCTTATTACTTTATTGGGGCCGTTATATATTAATTGTTGGCTGAAATTTTGTTTTGCTACAGTTTCTAATTACATTACAAAGTATGCTCATTCCCTAATTGTTTCTTGTGGGACGATTAGCAGATTTACAAAAGCAAAACAGTTCAGTATCACTTTTATTAGATAATCTAGTTTCATTGTGCATTTTTGCACTAGACTAGCCCAGTCCCATGTTTTTACATGTGTTTATTTGTTGTTTTTTGTGTGGAATTATCATTATAGTTGGTCCCGTTGTTATTATTCAACTTGAGAATTTTTCAGCCTGCTTGATTAAAATCAACTTCAAAAAAGTAATCAATTCAAGGTTCATTTGCTGTTCACGTCAGGCCTGTTTAAAATTTCAGTCACTCACTGACTGTGTGTTTTGTGCCTCAGGCAGTGAATGTAGCCGGTGTGGGGCTCTTCAGCGACGTCGTGCTCTGCCAGACACCCTGCTCTGTGCCAGCACCAGTCAGCAACGTCCACGCTCTCCGCGAGTCAGAGATGAGAGTGGAGGGCTGTAAGACCACAGAGATGGGTGAGGAGGATGAGGACGAGGAGGACGAAGAAGCCAGACCACTCCTTTACTCCCCATCCACCTGCCTGGGGCTACGCTGGGAGGCGCCCTGTGATCATGGATCAGAGATTACGTCGTACCTGATCGATCTGGGAGAAAGACAACCCATCCTTACTGGGCCCGTAACCAAATACATAATCCAGAACCTGCAGCCCGACACCACCTACAGGTACAATGACATTTTTGTTATAAAACCGTAGTAAAATAAATGTAGGACCTTGAAAATGTATAAATTCATAAATTAAATTGGAAATTTATAAATTAAACTTTAATTAAATAAAAAATTTAAAAAACATGAATCTGTTAATTATTGAGTGCATATGAATGAAAATTTAATCGTGTGCTTGTGTGTTTGAAGAATAAGGATTCAGGCTTTGAATAGTCTGGGAGCAGGACCCTTTAGCCACACCTTTAAACTGAAGACCAAGCCACTGCCACCCCTCCCTCCACGTCTGGAGTGCACCGCTTCCAGTCACCAGACCCTCAGGCTCAAGTGGGGTGAAGGCCCGTCCAAGGCCCAACCCACCGATTCTCTACAGTACCATCTCCAAATGGAGGATAAAAGTGGGAGGTTAGTAGATGCATTGTTGGTGCTTTGCAGTATATTTTAGTCCTGACCAGGCATGCCAGAAATTTCAAGTAGATTTCTGTGAAAGCAAAATGCTAAGAGCAGCCAAATATGCACTCAGTGTTCTTTTTTTTTGCATTAGGTTGAGCAGAAGTGACAATAAGACTTTAATTGCTCTGTATTATGGACACCTTAAAATAAAGTGTTACCGAAGTGACTTTTAAAAAAAGACTTTTGTAACGTTATGAAAGATTTACCTTTTTAAAATATGTACTTTTGTACTATTGGCCTTCAATTTTGGTTTCCACAAAAAAGTAGCACAACTGTTTTAAACATAGAATAATAATGAATGTTGTTTGAGCAGTATATTAGAATGAGTTCTAAAGTATCATGAGATACTGAAGACTGGAGTGTTGGTTGGTGAATAATCAGCTTTGTAATCACTGGAATAAATAGCATTTTAAATGTAAAACAAAAATTACCGACCACAAACCTTTTGAAAGTTAGTATAGTAAAGTACAAACATGCAATATACAAGGAAAGTGTTTAAGTTTATAAATTATTCGCAATAGTTATTTATACATTTTATTTATTCATCTATCTACTTGTTCATTCGTTCTTTCTTTCGTTCATTCAAAACTCAGATTTTGTGAGAGTCTGCCTTTGTTATTGTTACAGTTTTATAATATTGTGTATTTTGTGGCTTTATAGAGGTTAACTCTGTAATGTTTTCTGTCTCTCTGCTTTTGTCTCTTCCTAAAGGTTTATATCCTTGTATAAAGGACCCTGTCACACTCACAAAGTGCAGAGGCTAAATGAGTCTACCTCGTACGCGTTCCGCATCCAGGCCTTTAACGAGGCGGGCGAGGGTCCCTTCTCCACTGTTTACACCTTCAACACCCCTCGCTCCCCACCTGCACCCCTTAAAGGTACAGCTTCACAAATGCAGGCGCTATTCCCATCAAACTTACTTTGATTTCTTTAATGCATAGTGTTGGCGAAGCTGATTTTTAATCTAGTCTAGCCATTAATGATCTTTAAAAAAATCTTTTTATCACGGATCAAACTATTTGGGGGAGTTTTTCAGGATATTTAGTAGAAATTCAAAAGACAGCATAATATTTGAAATAAATCAAATATTATCTAAATGTAAATAGTTTTTGTAACTATATAAATGTCTGTCATTTTTGTTCAGTTTATTGCAAAGACCTACTCATCCCAAACATTTGAATGGTAGCTTTAGCTTATGTATGGTTTAAAAATAAATAATGCGTAGAAGTAATAGAAGTATGGTTTTGAAATTTTTCTCTGAATTATCATAAAATAAATCATTTAAATAAATGTTGTTTAAACAGGTGTTCAATAAGGCTTCACTTGTATTTCACATAGAATATTATGCCTGTCGTCTCATAAGTGAGCTAATTTACGTGCATAATTAACATATAATTGCACAGCTTTGTTTATTGGCATGTTACAGCCAATGTTACATTTATAATCAGACTCAAATTAATTATTTTAACTTGATGTCCTTTGACAACAACACCCTAAAACACATTTAATGTTCTGTGGCTTGACCTCAAATAGTTTTGCATGCTAGTTTGATTTGTTCTCACCTCTGCATCTGTCCTCTTCAGCTCCTCGTGTGGAGCGTGTGGAAGAGTCGTGTGAGGTGAGCTGGGAGACACTGCCACCTATGAAGGGAGATCCAGTCATCTACTGTTTGCAAAGCATGCAGGGAAATTCTGAGTTCAAACAGGTACATACACTGCACTTTATAAACTGCATGTACGTGTTTTAGAAAATAGCTCATCATACACCAAAAAAACATCCATTTTAACATCAGTGAAGCGTCGCAATTAACGTGTTTCTATTTACTTGTGAGGCAAAAGTGTGTCAAATGTAGGTTCACACTTGTAAGCACATTCCACAGAGGTCACTGCACTGAGCAGGTGTGCTCAGCAGACAGCACGTGTTGTTGGTGTTGGGTACCGAACTCTGTATTTTTAAGGATACTGACCAAATTGCATCAGCATTCACATGAAATCAGTCGGTACCACATTTTGGTTCTTAAAAACACATCTAACTGTCATGTGGGTTCAGCAAAATAAATCTAAGACTTGATGGCAGAGTCTATTCATAAAAACTAAATTTACTCTATAGCATGGAATGCCACGGAGTTCGCAATGTTTTGGTTGAATAAAAAAAGGTCTGTCACTTAACTAGTGTATGTGAATATTAAAATGCAAAAGACTAAATCCTGCATGTTGCATTAACCTCAATATGTATGAATGGTGGAGACTCAAAATAATAAGAATAATATCAACTGGCAGTGATTTTCGGTCTAATTTGTTAGTCATGAGACTTTAACCATTTCATTTGGGAAAACTAGCAAAATATCATACTGTATACACACAGAAACTTTACAGCAACCTGCCAAAATAAAAGTACGGTTTAACATATATGGTTTAACAGTTGAATGTATGTCTCCACATATTCCATTCATTGTGAATTGTCAAGTAAAATGGTTAAATGATAAAAATAATTATACAACCACATTAAACACTTAATTGTACAAGAAAATACAATTATTATTAAAATTATTTAACCAGTAAACCTGTTTATTTGTAATCAAATGAAACCCTTTCATTTTTGGCAAACAAATAAATGTTTTATGTCTTCATTTGATTATCAGTAAAAAATAAAACACAATAATTTCTTGGCCCTGTTTCTCAAAAGTTTGAAATTGAGACTTTTGGGCTTATTTTTTTCACTGAAATAAATGTTGTTATTACACAGAGATTAAAGTACTGAAAAAAGGTACCCCCTGTTACAATTAGAATAGTATACAAGCCAAAGGTGTTGGGTTCAGCGGTTTGGATAAATTTTATTATAGCATAATGATGATCAAGTGGTCATTACTTGAATGTTTTGGTGACAGTTATTGCTCTTAATGTTTTAGCTAAATCAAATCTATCCACTCACGTTTTTGATGTGATTGTGCATGCTCTCTATTCTGACATGCCGTAACTATGACCTTCATAACCTTTGTTTGGCCTTCGTGCATGTGAAGAAGCGCCAAAGTAGAAAAAAAATAGTGTTTTTAAACTCATTATATATCCATACCTTTATGTTGTTTCAAACCCAATCCTGTCTTGTGAGGTCATATGATAGCTTAGCTTGAGAAACAGATCATAAATACAGAAAAAACTCAAATCCCAAGTGCACTGAAATTAAAACAATTAAATGTGATTGACATAAATGTTTGCAATGCAAAAGGTCCTAATGCACTTCACAATCAAAGTTCACATACAGTAGTCATATGCAACTAACCATAATCCTACCCCTGTAATAAGTGAATCCACTAAATTAATATTACTTAGTTTAAGGTAACTATACTGTACTATAGTTACACAGTTAAGTACTAAGGTTACAATGTTACCCTAAACTAAAGTGTAACCCAAACTTGTTGCATTGCATTTGAATGCATAATTTACAAAGAGGATATTTGGTGTATTTTTGTCACAAACTATATTGCTTCACAAAACTTTGAATAGTACTTTTTTATGGTACATTTATTTAAATAAAATTAAAAACAGTGTGAACATTCTGCAGAAAATAAGGACGACTGGAGAGCCAGGTAAAAGCATCACATAGTTGTCTGTAGTTGCAGGGTTGAATTCCTAATAGTGATTGTCACTAAAAATATTATCACTGAACTGTGTGTCAAACGGGACCCGGCAGAACCGTTTGATTTAACTTTAAACCACTCTACTGTGAGCACCTGTGCGAGCTGCCTCTGAGTGACTGTAGATATGTGGGTAATGGAAGGGGAAAGCAGTCTCACTGGCTCTGACTCATCACCTCCTGCTGAGAGGCAATGCAAGAGACTGCAGGCATGATGGGAGGCTTGTGTGTTTGTGTTGATGCAGCCCACACACACGTGCGGGACTTCATATTCATATTCTCATGTTTTTGGGGTATATTATTTCTCTGACTACACATCTACATCCTTAAAATAGACTTCATCAGCTGTTTATTTTTTATGAAAAAGAATTCAGTTATTGTATGAAAAAATTTTTATGCTGAATATTGTCCTGTATAAATTAAACTGATTACTGATATATTCAAAATATTAGCAAATTATTATTTGCGAAAATGTGCAAAAAATGTTCAAAAAATATAATAAATTACTGTATATATATTTTCAAATTGATACTGGGACCATTTATGCTGTTTAAAAAACTATTTTAAATAAATGCTGTTCTTTTTTTAAATTTCTATTAATCTGACAATCTTCTAAAAAGTTCTGATAGTTTCCACAAAAATGTTAAATATCACAATTGTTTTCAACATTCATAATAACTAATGCTGTCAAACGATATAATTTTTATATTTATATAAATTATATAATATATAAATATTTTTAATATATAAACATAAAATATACACATGCATATGTGTGTTTATATACACAGTAGACAAATATTTTATGATTAATCAGCATTTGACAGCACTAATAATAAAAATCAACATATTATAAAGATATCTGAAGGATTATGTGACACTGAAGACTGGAGTGTAATAGCTACTGAATATTCAGTTTTGGATCAGAAGAAAAAATGCATTTTATAGTATATGAAAATAGAAAACATTTTTTTTTATTACAAAATTACACACAGCCTTGATGAACATATGAGAAACATAAAATCTTTCTCCAGTCATAAGTGTAAATGTATAAAACTTCATGCAGTATTTAAGAATATATTTGAGGATAGTTTTTAATTTAATATTTAATTGTTGTCTTTAATTCTTTCAGATCTACAAGGGCTCAGCCACTTCCTACCAGCTCCCTAACCTGAGCTCGTCCACAGAGTACCGATTTCGCATCTGCGCCATCCGGCAGTGCCAGGACGCCCCTGAAATCATCGGGCCCTACAGCTCCACCGTCATCCTGCTCCCACCTCGTGTCGACAGCCCCAGTGTCTCCGGCACCACCGGATCCAAAGCAGCCGAGGCCCAAAAGCCAAAACGCAGCATGACGGACGAACAGTTTTCCTTCCTTATCATTGCCCTCTTGGCCGTGACGTCCATCCTCATTGCGGTCGCCATCCAGTACTTCGTGATCGAATGATCCCCGGCCCTGCGTTGCATCGTCAAAACGAGTTTTTGTTTGTTGATGTTTTTCTCTCTTTAATTTTCGTTCTGGCACCAGTGTCGAGGAGCCACATGAAGGGAATCATTGAGAAAAGGAAGTTGTAGAATCACTTCACCCAATCTATTGATCTATCTTTCCCCTGTCCATTCTAAGCATGCTGTCGAAAGAACGCCGCTCCCTCCGTCGGACTCGGAAGGGCGATTTATAATGAAGGATCAGCAGCAAAGCTTACCGCTCATCGCATACTCATCGTACCACTTCATTTATTTGTGTAGCTGTAGTCTTTATGTTATTTATACGTATAATTTCAGTTATAAACTGTTGAGTGTCAGTTTCTTTCAGTGTTCCAAAGCTAGCTCGGTGGCCACGCTGCTCACCGGTTTGCTATCTTGGGCCTGGGACTCGAGGGCCAGTGACTACGCCGTCAGCGAGGGGGGACAGGTGAGCAGAAGGCCCACCCGGGGTTCCGAGCGAAGTCTACAGGTCTACGATTAAAAAAAAAACAAAGTGGGAGGCGAGACCGATACCGCTCAAATTAGCGAACATTGATTTAGCACTTTCCTCAGAACTTTTTTGATGTTCAGAATGTGTAAAGGATGCAAAAATAACTAGAGAAATGTTAGTATATTTTTGTACAGTATGATACGAGGACCTGAGATTCTGGCTTAGTATGGGGAGTAAGACTATGACTATGAATACCAAACTAACTCAGCTTAATAGTTATTTTTACTATCATGTACGTATACTGTAGCTTGTTTTTACAATCAAGCAGCTGCTTTGCTCCAAAATATTGTCGTTCAGCACAAACAATGTATGCTTCTCGGAAACCTTTCCTTCAGTCGTTACCTTTGCACCTTAGTGAGAAGAGAAAAAAAATACTTATCGAATGCGTCTTGATCTTGTGATGCGTTTTATGGAACATGTTCTCCAGTTGTGCAAGCCCTCAATGTGTTTTGGCTGTTTTTAAAAATGTAGTACCACGAAATTTGTTCTTGAAATGGTTTATTCAGCCAATAATCATGGTTTCAAAAGTCATATAGTATTTTCTTAATTTCTCTATTGTTTTTTTGTTTTGGTTTTGTTTAGTTTTAGAAACCAAATTATCGCATTTGTGTTATTCTTTACTTTTAGCAATATTACTTTTTGATGTAATCTTGAGAGTATTGAATATAGGACTAAATATTAATTTTCAGATGTTTTTTCTTAAATCACACATTTGAGCTTTATTTTTTATATGGAAATAAAACCTTTAAGTTTATTCTGTCCAGAAGAGAAATTAAGAAAAATGCAAGAAATGAAATGCAAACAGCTGTAATGAATTGTGTTAATCCTACTTGTACTTCCTGTGAATCGAAAATTTTTTGCCTTTTTCTCTGTGTTAAAGTCTTGTGACTGTCAGCTCTGTGTCACAGCAGCATGATGGTCAGGTCGTAGGGTTTTGTGTCGTGCTTTGGTTATGGGCATAAGAGTGCTGTCAACAACTGTTAACAACTGAAGGTACCTTGCAAGAAGTCTTGGATGAAAATGAATTACATGATTTGGTCTTATAGATATTCTGCAGATGTCTTCTGTTTGTCATTGAAGGAAAAAAAAAATCTCAAATTCCTATTTTTGATAGTGATAAAATGTAATTGCAAAGTGTGCCATTTTAACATCTCCCCACCATGGTAGGCGTTTGGTTCTTGGGAGACAAATTACAAAAAAATCAATAAAATATGCACAAAAAATGAGACCATTTTTATGTAATTTTAATGTTTGCAGTTACCTCATACACCGTACATTCCAAAACAAAAATTTGTTATAGTATACATACTACCAGACATATCACTTTAAAATGTTCGTTATCAGATAGAAAATGTATAATCATATATATGTATCTAAAGTGTGTCTGTATAGTCATGATATCTACAGACGGATCCATGCACAATAAAAGATTTATAATTCTTAATTGTCTTCATTTACTGCATGTTAGCATATTTGTAGATTCATATCACTATGGTAATGTTTTGGTATAAAAAAACCTATATATAAGTATATATTTTTTCTGTCAGGATTTATTGCTTTTTTGGGATTTAATTGTATTTAGTCAACATTCAGTTTTTTTTCAGTTTTTTTTTTCTCATCTACATAAGATATGAACATATTTTACCTACTAAACACCATTATAATAACAATTTTATATATGTGTGTATATACACTATATTGCCAAAAGTATTCGCTCACCCATCCAAATAATCGGAATCAAGTGCTCCGATCACTTACATGATCACTGGTGTATAAAATGAAGCACCTAGGCATGCAGGCTGTTTTTACAAACATTGCGAAAGAATGGGTCGCTCTCAGGAGTTGTAACTGTGACTGTAATGCCACCTGTGCAAACAAGTCGTGAAATTTCCTCTCTCCTAAATATTCCACAGTCAACTATTAGTTGTGTTATAAAAACGTGGAAGCATTTATATATATATATATATATATATATATATATATATATATATATATATATATATATATATATATATATATATACAGACGTGACAAAATTGTTGGTACCCTTTGGTCAATGAAAGAAAAACTCACAATGGTCACAGAAATAACTGTTATCTGACAAAAGTAATAATAAATAAAAATTCTATAAATGTTAACCAATGAAAGTCAGACATTGTTTTTCAACCATGCTTCAACAGAATTATTTAAAAAAATAAACTCACGAAACAGGCATGGACAAAAATGATGGTACCCTAGAAAACACTGAAAATAATGTGACCAAAGGGACATGTTAATTCAAGGTGTGTCCACTAATTAGCATCACAGGTGTCTACAACCTTGTAATCAGCCATTGGGCCTATATATATGGCTCCAGGTAATCACTGTGTTGTTTGGTGATATGGTGTGTACCACACTCGACATGGACCAGAGGAAGCAAAGGAAAGAGTTGTCTCAAGAGATCAGAAAGAAAATTATAGACAAGCATGTTAAAGGTAAAGGCTATAAGACCATCTCCAAGCAACTAGATGTTCCTGTGACTACAGTTGCACATATTATTCAGAAGTTTAAGATCCATGGGACTGTAGCCAACCTCCTGGACGTGGCGCAGGAGGAAAATTGATGACAAATCTAAGAGACGGATAATCCGAATGGTAACAAAAAGAGCCTAGAAAGACTTCTAAAGAGATTCAAGGTGAACTTCATGCTCAAGGAACATCAGTGTCAGATCGCACCATCCGTCGTTGTTTGAGCCAAAGTGGACTACATGGGAGACGACCAAGGAGGACACCATTGTTGAAAACGAATCATAAAAAGCAAGACTGGAATATGCCAAACTACATGTTGACAAGCCACAAAGCTTCTGGGAGAATGTCCTGTGGACAGATGAGACAAAAATCGAAGTTTTTGCCAAGGCACATCAGCTGTATGTTCACAGACGAAAAAATGAAGCATATCAAGAAAAGAACACAGAGCCTCCTCCATGTTTCACAGTAGGGACAGTTATGTTCTGGGGCTGCTTTGCTGCGTCTGGCACAGGGTGTCTTGAATCTGTGCAGGGTACAATGAAATCTCAAGACTATCAAGGAATTCTAGAGAGAAATGTACTAGCCAGTGTCAGAAAGCTTGGTCTCAGTCGCAGGTCATGGGTCTTGCAACAGGACAATGACCCAAAACACACCGCTAAAAACACCCAAGAATGGCTAAGAGGAAAAAATTGGACTATTGTAAAGTGGCCTTCTATGAGCCCTGACCTCAATCCTATTGAGCATCTTTGGAAGGAGCTGAAACATGCAGTCTGGAAAAGGCACCCTTCAAACCGGACACAACTGGAGCAGTTTGCTCATGAGGAGTGGGCCAAAATACCTGCTGAGAGGTGCAGAAGTCTCATTGACAGTTACAGGAAGCGTTTGATTGCAGTGATTGCCTCAAAAGGTTGCGCAACAAAATATTAAGTTAGGGTACCATCATTTTTGTCAGGTCTGTTTCATGAGTTTATTTTTTTAATAATTCTGTTGAAGCATGGTTGAAAAACAATGTCTGACTTTCATTGGTTAACATTTATAGAATTTTATTTATTATTACTTTTGTCAGATTAAAGTTATTTCTGTGACCATTGTGAGTTTTTCTTTCATTGACCAAAGGGTACCAACAATTTTGTCCACGTCTGTATATATATATATACACACGTATACACATATACCTGCATATATATTAGTTTGATAATTATATATAATCGTTTACATCTTCATTTTTCAATTAAACTAGTAAATATGTTTTTTAATTCTGTGTACAAACCAAGCTTATTCCTCCTGCATATGATTGAATTTTGTTCACGAATGTAAAGCAACTGGGTTGCACACTCCAGACAGATTGTCTATTAAATTAAATTATTGTTCAGCACCTAAATCAAGTGTTAAAGCACATTACAAAGACATTAAGATGATCTAAATTTATTTTTCTGTAATGTTTCAAAACATTAAAGTGCACAACGCACCTGGCACACCAGGAGCCTATTTTGAGCATCAACATACTATATAAATAAAGATTACATTATGCTAATGTTAGCTGAAGAATAATACAAGAATAAAAGAATAATAACTTCTATTCTGTATATCTTAGAAACTGGAAAAAAAATATACTTGTTGAAATTTAAGCAAGTATTTCTAAAAGGTACATTAAAACTTTTTTGAAATATGCTTTATGTCATGTCATATATATATATATATATATATATATATATATATATATATAAAACTAGAAGTGAAAGCTGAAGCTAAAAATGAGATGAAATGAAATAGTTTTATATTTCACTATTTCACTATTAGATTTTTCAAATTCTTTGTTTATGGTCACTAAATTGTAATTCTAAGAAAATATCCAAAATAATTTTGATTTAAAGATTGCAAGTTTATTATTTATCCAAATTATTTCATTTGATAAAGCCTGATTAATAATAATAACCAAATAATATTATTCATTTTTGTAGACAGTTCGCACACTATGAAAGCCAAAGCTCCACCTCTCACCTCTGTAATCTGTCTACTGTCTCCACCTCTTGTGATCTCACTATTAAATTAAGTAAAGTAAGTGATATTCTGCACGCACACAGTAGAGATGCTCTCATCTCCTGTACCAGAGCACTGGATACTACACCCACGGATCTTGTCTTTTTCATCATCTGGTCAAACTCATCAAACTTGTTGGTTCCACCTTCCCAAATGCTGACTTTCAGCGTAGAAGTCTCATCAGAGTTCTCAATTCTCAACCTCTTTACATTCATCACAATCTCTTAGACCTTAACAAGAGTTCATGGAGGACCAACATTATGGAGACTCTCTCTTCCCAACCTCCACCCTCATTCCTGTTACCACTATTTGCATCCTGCTCTTTGTCATTGGCATAACTGGCAACACCATGACCATCCTCATTATTCAGCGTTTTAAGGACATGAAGACCACCACCAATTTGTATCTCTCCAGCATGGCCATCTCAGACCTAATCATCTTTTTTAGCCTCCCCTTCGACCTCTACCGCCTTTGGAAGTACGTACCCTGGGTTTTCGGGGAGCTGGTGTGCCGTCTATCACACTACATCAATGAAGGATGCACCAACGCCACCATCCTCCACATCACAGTGCTCAGCATGGAACGTTACCTGGCCATCTGCTTCCCTTTCAAAGCCAAGGCTGCCATCACCAAGCGAAGGGTCAAATATGTCATCCTAGCTCTTTGGGGTTTTGCCCTACTGTCTGCTGCGCCAGTGTTCTTCCTGATGGGTGTGGAGTATGAAAACGAAACGATGCCTGACCCAGACACTCGGCAGTGCAAGCATACACACTTTGCAATCGAATCAGGGCTGCTGCACACTACCATCTGGGTGTCGACTGCCTACTTCTTCTGCCCCATGTTTTGCCTGCTCTTTCTGTATGGATCCATCGGGCGTAAATTGTGGAAGAGTCGTCATGAGTTGCATGGGCCCAATGCGGCAGCCAGACTGAAGGTTAATAGGCAGATCGTCAAGATTCTGGGTGAGTGGGTCTTGCATGGGAAGTGTTGAGGCTGGAATACACAACATCCCTGAAGGTTCTTTAGGAGACAAGTGATTCAAAAATGATTTTATGTCAGTTATTTCTATCTTTAGCTATAGTTTGTCATTGGAAATATCAGTTTACAATCTTAAACATTTATTTTATCATTTGGTATGACCATCATTTGAATTTAAATCAGCTTTTCCCTTGCACTTACGCATAGTTTTTCAGGTAGCTTTACAGGTTTCTTAAAGCATCTTGGAGACGTCTCAGTTTGTTCTCTCTTCATGTCATTCTCGACAAACTGGATGATGATGAGATCTTTGTGTAGCACTGGCTGTTGTTAGACTCTGGATTATTACAATTAATGACAAAATGAATGTTTGGGCATGTAAATTGATCTTTCCAACTACAGCATAAGATAGAAATAACTAAAAAAAGTGAAACTTTTAGTGTTCTAATAATTATGGCCACCACTGTATGTCTGCCATCTATGCATCAGGTTGATGGAAGATATTCCATATCCATATTCCATATTCTATGAGTGCCGCTTCTCCCTGGAGACAGATACTAACGCATGCACCTATACACACTTGGAGAATACACAACCTCTTCAAGGCTGGTTGTTCAAACCCAAGCTCTTATGGCATGAACGTTCCCCAAACATCCTGATATGAAGTACTTTTCTCAGCTAGAAGCTTCACACAATATTCTTGAGCATTTTCTAAAGTTTAAAGATGAAAAAAAGTAAATCCTTGGTCATGTAAATTAGATGAGAGGCGCTAATGAACTTTGTGACCTAAGCTCAAAGAAGCTTCCAGAATCCACCCCTTCAGTGTTCTAAAATTGGCTTAAAATATTAGACATGTTTGAAATCCTAGAGTTTGAGGTTGTAAAAAACAGTGCCCATCATACATGATTTTCTGTGAAATATAAATTATTATTTATTATTCAGGTTTATTCAGGTTAATAATACCCCTGTAATGCTAGCATTAGTTTATTAAATGGTTAAAATTAACAGACAATGAAAACACAATATTAAAATATTGTAAGTTAATATTGTAAGTATTGTAACTGTATGGACCTGACCTAACAACATAACTACTGTAACAAATGTAGATATTTCTCATTGTTAATGTTAGTTAGTTAACAATATTTACAATACAATACAATGAAGCCATAAAATGTATTGTAAAAAACAGTTATTATACCTGTTATAGTATACGTTTTTGCATTTATTATTATTATTTTGTTTTGCATTGTGATTTTCACAACATGTAAATGTAATACAGTCATACAGTATGCCAACTGTAGACCAATCACTTTCTATCTTCCTAATTTCACCTCATTCATTTTCCTTATTTCTGAGGAATAAAACACAATTACAATATTGTTTATTTAAAGTGACTCGGAAGAAACATGAATGTTGCCTTATCTTAATTAATAACAGTAGTAACATCCTTGGAATGTAAATGAATGATGTCAGCTTGTGTGATAAAAATAGATTGCAAATATGTTCCTTGTCTTATCTATGTCTTATTTGCTATTTGTCTCATTACTGTCTTACTGTTTTATTTAGTTTTTTTTGTTTGGCGAATGTTGTGTTTCTGCTTTCATTAATTAGTTTCAGCATGCAACCCCCCAGAACATGGACAAATCTCTTCTATTAATCTTGTGTCCTGTGGCTCTCTCTTCTTCTAGCTGCTGTCGTGTCAGTCTTTGCCATCTGCTGGCTTCCTTACCACATTGGTCGGTTCCTCTTCACACATGTAGATGACTACCACTCTGCCCGCCTCAGTCAGAACTTCAACGTGGCCTCCATGGTGCTCTTCTACCTGAGTGCCTCAATTAACCCCGTCCTCTACAACCTCATGTCCAACAAGTACCGCTCTGCCGTGAAACGCCTCTTTTTCTTGCCCCATAGGCGCCACTACGGGCCCAACCGAAGGCATATCTCGACCCGTGATGACTTAACCATGTGCACAGAGACGTTAAATGGAGTGAAGGAGACTGCACTGACAGAGGAGGGTTTGCGGTAATATCAACCCAGCTGAAGAGGAGCGTAGGAAACCTGGGAGAAGTGAAGAAAGTGTGGGCTTATTGGATAAGAGGTGGAATAATTGGTGTGACTGAAATGAAAAATTAGTTTGGAACTGACTCACATTATGAGTGGAAAAAGCTTGTGACAGTGACTGTGCCAGGGGAAATGACTCATAAATAAAGGGTTTCACACAAATGCATAAAATCACAGTTATTACACACTGCAATGATTGATCGCTGTAGTGAAAGCAATCATCTTGTAGAGATCAATAATGTAAAATTTGTTTTATATAGAGGTACTTAATTAATTGAATATTGTGACTAGAATTATTCGATTTTGACATTGTCATGGTAAAATGTTGCAGTGGTTGCCAAACCAATTGTAGTGAATGCAACTGTAAACCATTGCAGACACATATAAATGCAGTGTGGAAATCAGTTTGATGTTTCTCTCTTTAAATGTGTTCTGCACCTGAGCTCAGAAATGAAATGTGGCAGCCTTTGTGTGCTTCATTTAGCATCTCTATTGTATTACACGTAATCATAAGCCATTTTATGTTTTTATGTCTTTCAGAAAGCTTAATCCAAGCCTTTAAATTACTATAATACTGTAATAAAAATAATAACTAAAACTGTTTCACGTTCAGTGCATGACAAAAAGCTGATTCTTCACATCATGGTATGATCTTGTTGCAGTAATGTGTTATTTGTATTTTAATATACTTGTGTTTTTTAATTTAGGTTTGCTCTGTTGAATGTCATCTCATTTGCACATATTCATATCAGTATAATATAGTGTATTGTAATTAATAAATAACAATGTTAATTGTTTACAGATGAAAAGTAGTTTATTTTCTGTGGCTTTTGAAACAACATTAAAATTAAGATATTGAATGATATTTGTTCAGCAATAATCAAAATACAAAAAATAAAAAACACATTTTACTTGGATATTAAAAATAGCAATGATGTGACTACATAATATCTTTTTAAAATCTAATTTACACTTAACATGTGGCTTAAAAATGGAGACTTATATTAAGCCCCACATATCACATTTCATTTTAATTCAGAAATGTATAATTTAAAAAAGTATTGAAAAGTTGTATTGTGGTTGTTTTTGGGTAAATAGCATTAGTAACATAACCTCCACTGTTTTCAAGAAATTAACTCTACAATAGCAGTGTATTTCCAGTAGGGGGAGCCACTCTGTCATATGATTGACAATCTATCTCTCACACACACACATATATAAAATAATAAATAATCAAATCAAAATGAATTCTTATTTATCAATTTATGAGTGAAAAATACAAATACCAGACAACTTCTGTTTGAAAATATAGAACATACACTTTAAAATTTCACTAATTGTAGTTTAGTTTTTAAATGATGATTTTGTTCAATATATTTATTACCATATATCTGTCATTAATATATCTATCAGTCTGTGTGAACAGTATTTAAATCTAGTCCAGATGTATTTTGTATAAAGTGGTGTGATTAAATACAGGTTTATTCCCACAACTATCAGAGTAAGTGTCAGGAAAAAAAATTCACAGAAATCATCGAGACATTACTTCCTATTTTCTATATGTCTAAAATTTTCCTTCCAAAGACCTTCAAAGCACTATTATCAGGACTCAGCCTTGTTGTGTTCCCCTTCGGCCAGCCTCTTGACAGAGAGCTTGTTTGCTCTAAGCTAATCTCAAACTCCACAGGACATGAGCTCACTCAGCTGTGGCCATGTTTATAAATATGGCTATGAAAAGGAAAAGGAAAGGGTCTTTATCACAACAAAGCCTCGAAAGAAAAGGAATCAGGATCTGGGTCATCTTTTAATGGAACTGTCCACTCAATAATTTTATTCTGTGTACTATTTCATGAGAGTAGGAGCTTACCATTACCAAGTGTAGTCCAATTTAACTATTTGTGTGTTACATTACATGTTACATTTCATTTTAATATAAAAGTAAAAAAAGAGCATTAGTATATACATTTGCTTCATATTTACATTATGTTTGATATAAAATACAATTTATTGTGATACATGTGTGCGTGTGAAGAACCATTCAATTAGTTTAAACTAAAATTTCAGAGAGCAACATCCAAATGCAGTGATTTGTCTCTTAAAATAAAGCAACAAACATAAATCCAGGTAACAAAAAGGAGATTTCAATTATGATATAAACATGACTATATAAATAATAACATCCAATAAGTACACCAGGCAAAGACAACCAGTGAGTCTGAAATTGTGTACTGTCTTGAAATTGTGTAGGCATCATGACTTCTTGATTATTAAAAAAATATGTTCTAAATACTATAAAAAATGCAAACACTAATCAGTATGTGAAACGATTTTATGACTGTGTTAAGTAACAGTTAGCTAATCAATGACTAATGCCTTCTGTCATACCTCTTCAAGAACTAACATTAATTATCTACTAGTTAAGGTTCAAGACAAATAGCTATAAAAAAGCTACTACTAAACAGTTAGGCGCAAATAGTCACTACAATAATGATAAGGTTAAGGTCCATAAATCAAGTACTTGTCCCTCCTTTCTGGTTCACCTATGTTTTTACCTGTTTGGTAAATAATTGCTTTGTGTGCATTTTCTGTAGAAATTCTGCTTGAAAAAGGAACCACAACTCTTGTCATACCTATCCAACTTACTACAGATACAGTATACTCTGTTAAAATTGTTATTTGTTAATGAATTATATGTTAATTAACTAATCATTTATTTATTTACCAAAACACTCGGATGAAGTTGTTGATTCATATGTTTAAGTATGTATAAGTTAGAATTTATATATAATTTATGTATAAGTCTTGGGTAGTTGGGTAATTCTGTAAAAAAAGGGGTTTATGTCTAACTCTTTTAACCAACCAAGTCTGATATAAATATTTTCCTCTGTGTACTTTTTGTGCAACATCATTTTTATGTATCTTACTGCATGTTTCTCCATAGTTTCAGAGAAATGTCCACTGAGGCTTAAACACAGGTGATCCAAACCTAAACCCATCCAATAGTTTTGACAAACGCAAAACTGGTAGTTGTCGCAACCGTGCCATTTTAACGTACTTTTTGCAGATTTTAACTGTTTTGTCGAACCATTATACATTCAAAAGCATCGGTTTTCAAATCTCCCAGCATATAAATATTGTTTTGAAGTCAAAAGACGACATTGTTCAAGAAATTGTGTGACAATTTATGTGAAAAGGAATAAAAGGTGTCAGAGTTTTACTGCCCCTAGTGTTCAATTATTTTGGAAACTGCATTGATGTACTTATTGGTATGTATTTCATGGCTCGCTAAAAATTGCACCCACGTACGTTTATGTCATAAGACCAGATAGCTTTTAACCCTTCAAATTTTTTCACATTAAAATACTGTTATTCACATCCTGTCAACTGTTGTGGCTCCTGTCTGGTCAATTGCTCCTCTCTGCTGTAACAGAAACTACTACTTATCTTATCTAGCACTTTAGATACAGTTGCTCCTTTACACTTAAGAAAGATAAAAGAAAACAGTCTGACTTTATGAACTACTTTATGAACTATTTTACATCCAAGATCGATATTATCAAAGATAAAATTGTAACCATGCAGTCGTCATCTACAGCATCCCATCAGATACTACAAAAGGTAATGTTCTCACAACTATATTCCTTCTTAATGAAAAATGTTTTCTGTGAGGATTTTCAGTTAGGATTTAGACTATACCATAGTACTGAGACTGATTACTAGAGTTACAAATGACTTGCTTTTGTCATCTGTTTGTGGTTGCATCTCTTTATTAGTGCTATTGGATCTTAGCGCTGCGTTTAACAATATTGATCACAACTCTCTCTTGAATAGACTAGAAAACTATGTTGGCATTAGTGGACGTGCCTTAGCATGGCCTGCTTATCTGACTGCCATCTGCCATCTGACTGCCATCAGTTTGTAGTAGGAAATGAGGAGGTATCATATCGATCACAAGAGTAATATAAAGTACCTCAAGAAACTCAGAAACAGTATTAAAGTGTTAAAGTGTTACTCATCTGCCATATTGTCATTATAATGTGACTTTCCGGCTCGGGTTCATTGCTTCACTACCATAAATTCTGTCCCTCAGCCTCATGGCAAAGGAAAGTGAATCAACTATGGAATCTGGGAATCTATTACAATTCTTCCTAAATTCTTACCCAGTCTTCTGCTTGCCATGCTGTTCTTTCCTTAGCCTTTTAAGGTACTTACCCAAAATAAAAAGAACATTCTTCTTTGCTTTCTTAAATGTATTATTTATTTGATTTATTTTGGGAAATAATAAACACAGTCAATGCTCAATATTGTTTTTACCTCATTCATTCATTCAAATAGTTGAGAAGTCAGTTCATAGTAAATGTATAACATACGTGTAATGTAATTTATAAATAACAAAACGTTTAAAAAAAGTAAAACAAAATGTATTGTAATTTTTATTGAATGAAACTTAATCTTAAAGACTTTTACTGTTTATCTTTTTTTTTGATAATTTGCTATCAATTTTAAACTAAAAGTAACTTATTTATTCATATAAAGAAAAGTTTTCTTAAAGGTAACAAAGAGCATTTCCAAAATTTCAAACAGGATTTAACACATGCATACAAGCTGTTCATAAAGGTTAAATTGAAAAACTGTTTATTGTAAGACCTCAAGAATTACAATATTTGAAAAACAAAAGCAAAAAAGCTCAGTCCTAAATCCACAGAATAACCAGCCTACAAGTGGCTTACAAGCTTGTTTTCTAGAATAAACATCTCAGAAGGATAAAGTTGCATTAATTAATAGTACTATCATTTGTTCAATTCAATCACAAGATGATCAGCTTACTGGGGTAGGACGGCTGTCATTACAAGTCAAGTAGTTAATTTATCTGCAATATTCTATTTTATGCTTTGCTTTGTTGGTTTCTCTTTCTTGTAGAAACAGAAAGCTTCTTCATATTCCCTTGTCACATGGTTGACATATAAGCTGCACTCTGTCTGTTTTTGCTCTATGTTAAGTACAATGCTTCCTCCCTCTGATGAAGTATAGCTCAGGAAGTAACCTGACATAATCTATCATCTTAAATGTCAAGTTCCTTTCTCCATGGGCATCTTTAAAGCTATACCACGTTTTAAAGCGTGCAGGTTATAGTGATGACTGAATGTTACATTTGAAGGAAGAATGCAAACTATGGTGCTTAATCAGAATTAAAATCTTGTGGTTTGGTTGCAATATGTATTTGAAAACAAAATATATACACCATGCTGCGGAAATAATTTTCGAGTCGAACACTGAACACACCTTAAAACACAGTTTTTTAAGCAATATCGGAAAACTCATCGACTGACTTTGTTGACAAATTGACAAAAGACTTGAGCAGTCATGTGTAGCATTCTATGATTTGGCTAATTTGTACAGATTCGTATGACCTTACTCATATGATTTTGTACTATCTGTCTAAATCTATGTGACAGGTAGGTTTAAGGGCAGGGTAAGGTGTAGGTAATTTGTACAAATTCATATGAGTTGGTAAGCTGTAAAATATGTACGATTTAGCAAAAAGCAATTTGATTACGAGTAAGGTTGGACAATTAGACACTTCATAAAATATGTACGAACTGCCATGAGATCACAACGGGCACTTACATATGTACATATATCTATAGTTCCCTCAGCATATGTGCCCTTATATGGTGCTTGCTATGCTATTTCACAAAGAGTAACAATATTCATATTTCTTTACAACCAGCTTTCATAACCACATAGTATAAAAAAAAAAAAAAAAAAAATATATATATATATATATATATATATATATATATATATATATATATATATATATACACACACACACACACACACACATTTATTTATTTATAAACAAATTAACATTTTTTTGATTTAGTGGGGAAACTGCTGTACTAGATAACAAACTTTTTTGTAAAAATATTTAAAAAAAAATATGATTATTTTTTCACTATTATAACTATTACAGACACTAGATGGCTGCAGAGGATTACTTGGTGGCTCACCATTCTTAGGTTTTCCATTTAGATTTGTTTCAAAATCTGCATCTATAGAAAGTTTAGCTTTTTAATATCTGGTTTTTGTAGTTATGTCACAATAAAAAAAAAAAAAAAATTAATAAAAATGTGTGCTCATTTGAAGCTTATAGTGTTTTTTTTTATAATATATATATATATATATATATATATATATATATATATATATATATATATATATATATATATGTGTGTGTGTGTGTGTGTGTGTGTGTGTGTGTGTGTGTGTGTGTACTAAATCAGATAACATTTCAATCAGCTATGGTCATGTTTCCACGTGGCTCTCTGTGGGGCATATTGTCACATTACAAGTTCATTCTTTCGGGGTAAATAAAGAACGTGCACACTGTAGACTGTTAATAAAAGACCACATACTTTTTTCCTATTTTTGTGCATATCGTGCACATGACGCATAAACCTCTCGCACCTCATACTCACATGATTGGCATAACTATTCAAGCTGAGAGTTCAAATGGGGCATAATAGGCTACTGGCTAATAGGGCAGTATACTAGGTATTGTGACACAACAAGTACGTTTGTCATAATTGTTCGTGGCTCATAACTGTCCGGTTTAGAGTTTGGCTGATCGTGACCAGACGCAGATGGACACAGAAGTTTGAGCGGCTCACTTGCCTCCTCAACACCACACAGTTTCTCTTCCTTTGTCGTTCGTGTTTTAAAGTGTTCGTAAATCTGGGTGTTGCTGATTACACAAACTGAAAGTGGAGTGAAGCTGTTGTCAGGCTGGAGAACGGAGAGACGCATCTCGGTGCTCCGCTTGGATACAGAAGATCAACGCGGGTAAACGTGTTTAAGGATGGAGGTATGATCTCGTTTTATGTTTCTATTACTTTTTGCCTTTAGGTCCTGCAGTAAAATAATTTTTTGATTCGGCTGCTTAGTCGAATAAAAACTGCACCTTTAAAAGCTTATGTAAATCCATGTGTATGGGACTTTAATGGACTCGATAACAGTTAGAAAACTCACTTGTAAATCGCTTTGGAATAAAATTTAATTAATCCGCTAAATCGCATATGTTTACATTGTCATTTAGCTAATAGTTTATAATAACTTGTAATAATATTAATGATAACAATGTAAATGTGTTTGGAGAATAACAGTAGCTTGAATGTAACATTTATTATTATGACCCTTCAAACTGCATGTGTGCTTTAATGATCTGTCAAGTCTTGTTTCAATTTTTGTAAATGTCATTTAGTTTTTTATACAGTCTTGCCTTTACTGTTTACTGTTGCAATATATGAGACTCTCTGATGACATTGGTAACTTTAAACAAAAAAAAAAGATAGGATACAAAGTTTGTTTTTGGTTAGCTGTGCTATATAATTCATTAAAATTTGACCCATATGTCCTCAAAAAAAGAAATCTAACCATAAATCTCAGTTAGACCACAGAGTGGCTGAAGTGAGCTACTGCAGATACACTATAACAGACATGTGCTGGTGAAATGACTACTCAGACTGTTTTAAGCCCAAATTACCACAAAATGAGACAGGAAAGGCCGTCTGCAGAATATCTTCCTCTGTTTGAAAAGTAAGAGCATTGATTTTGACTCTTAACCACAAGCATTAAAGTCCCTCACGTGGCATGTGGTTGTTGGGTTGTTACTTCTGCAAGTGTAATCAAAGAGCATTCAGCTCTTTCCTTGGTGTTCATCTTAAGGTCATTAAAAGGGATGTGAAAGGAGGCAGTATGCTTTTCAGCAGAATGTACATGTCTGCACTACCCATCAAAAGTTTATACACAATAAGAAAACACAACTTTGGAAGTTTTTGCAAATGAACTCTTTGTATATAGTATGTGTGTGGGTGGGTGAGTGTGTGTTTCTCAACATGATCATAAAACCTTATCTAAAAGCTTTTGCTTCTGTTTAAAGGTTTGAAATGATTTTGTAGACAAATTGTGTGATTTGTAGACAAATACCTGTGTGATTTGAACTAAAACCCTCCATGCGTAAAAACTACATATATACATATATATATATATATATATATATATATATATATATATATATATATATATACATATATATATACACACATATATATATATATATATATATATATATATATATATATATATATATATATATATATATATATATATATATATATATATATATACACACATATATGTATTGTGCATTTTTTCAATTATTCTGATTATACATTATACCAAGCTTACCACACCTCAAGATATTGTCCAGATGTTTTATTTTAAGACATTTGTCTGGTTTTTGTCTTTAAAATGTTCTCGTGTGTAGAACCCATCACATCTTAAACCTCCGTTGCTAATTGAGAGAAAGAAAGAGATAGAAATTGAGAAATTAGGCCTACACAATTTTTTTTTTGAGAAAAATGACAAAAACTGCATACAATAATACCCTAAATATGTCCTCTATAGTCATGCATCAGAGTCAAAAGAATCCTATACTCCTAAAAATAATAAATTTCAGTAAGATTTCCACAGCAATGCATTTTGGGTCTCTGAGAATTTTCACTCTCTAAAAAGCTCTTCTTTCCAGCATAACTTCAACCTAGTAAGATAATGTAAAGACAAAGGAAGAGCTTCTCAGAAGCACATCAGTGCAGAAAGCGACACCATGTGTGAAAGTCATAAGGAAAATCCCACATACCATCACACTTAGAAAACTGGGAGTCCCCTCTGCTTATGCATGTTGTGGAAGAAGAAAAGAGAACACTGTGTAACTGCAGATGTAAGAAGGTAGGCTGGACTTGTCAAATATTTGGGCCACAAATATTATGTAATATTGTAGTAAGCCAACAATATTTCAAGTGCTATTAGATGCTGTCACAGTTATGTAGTGTGTACTGCCACAAATGTAATTATTACAAGAGCTCCTGTCATTTCATTTTACAGATATAGACGTTTGAAGGAACAGTTGATCCAAGTGTAAATTGTATAAATATTTATTCTCATTCACCCTCACACCATTCCAAACCCATATATATGTCTTTCTTTGGTGGAACACAAAAGGAGATATTTTGAAGAATTTAGATGCTAATGAAAATGAAAGTGTATTGTGACCATGGCTTGTGCCCTGTTGAGAATCTTTTAATGTTATACAATATTTTTGTAAGAGAAATACTTTGAAATACATCTATGTATATAGTTCTTGTGGATTTATGGCCTAAGTTAGAGTCTATTCTGTCAATTAAAACAGTTACAATAACAGTTTCCAGTATTAAAAGTACTGAAGATTACCTAAAACACTCTAGCATACAGCAACACACTAGCATAGTCACCCATTAAACACAAGGAACTCTTTAATAGAAAATAATCACAGTAGGCCAGTTGACAAAGATACTTGTTAAAGGTTGACATCTCAGATATCCTCTCCAGATGGAATTAGGTTTCTTAGAGGATCTCTGCTAGTTTTCTGATTAATTTGCTTTTACATGTGTGCTAAGACTACTGTTGTAGTCAAGACATAAAACAAGACCAAGTCTAGACCAAGACTAGAGCGTGCTGAGAATTTTTTTTCAATTTTATTTTATTATTTTAATAATACAAATAATAATTTGTGTATACCGTGCACATTTATTATCTATATATAAATATATAAACACATGTATGTTCTTATATGT
Organism: Puntigrus tetrazona; assembly: GCF_018831695.1. NCBI lineage: Eukaryota > Metazoa > Chordata > Actinopteri > Cypriniformes > Cyprinidae > Puntigrus > Puntigrus tetrazona. The sequence goes on from NC_056713.1 coordinate 3,562,865, forward strand.
AAGAATAAATTTAGTTTGTTTATTAAATATAGTTATATATTTAATATAAAATAGAACTATTTTAAATAATAATAAAAATGATAGAAATATTATGGAAAAATAAACTCAAGACTTTTAAATATGACACTAAACCTGCCAGTAAACTGGATAATAAAATGATTTAATGAGTGAGTGACAGAATCATTAAACTGATTCTTTCAAAGCAGCTGATATGTACTACCTCTGTGTGTTGCTCAGAAGAGCATGACAATTCTGCTATGGGTTTGTTTATTTTTGAAACAAGGTTTCATCTAATCACATTAATGAGGTTAATAAGTAAATCAGAGAATGCACCAGAACTTTAGTGATACAGTTGTTGCCTTGACCAGTCTTGAGATAAAATTTAACACTAACCTTAAGCCAAAAAACCTTTTTTTGAAGCTGTAGATATGTAATAATTAAAGAATAAACATCCTTTCCAGCTTATCTTCAGTATTATACAACTTGTCTTACTGCATTTTGCTTTACTGTCAAACATTGGTATTAATTCCTGGTGCACACCTAGTCATAATATTCCCTCTTGTCTATTTTCATGTTATGGTAGCTGTTTCTCCCATTGCTTTGAGTGATGTAGCACACAGAGAATCTTTGTTAAAATGCAAGCTGTGTGCCTGAAAGGACGGAGAAGGCAGTGGAAAAGTGTGATCTTCCAATGATGTACAATTCAAACACAACATGTTTTCCTGGAATGGCTGAGATGGAGACGTACTTGCCTGTTCTCATATTAAAGAGATGTGGAATGACCATATTATTTGAATCTGGCAGGCCCATTCAACTAGATAGAATCAGTTAAAATCACCATTATCTTTAACATCTTTTATGTTCAATATTTTTTCTTTCACCTCATACGTTGTGTATAATCTCATGACCCTAAATAGGCTTGAACCTTGGCTGAACTCTTGGAGGTGAGCGTCCAGAAAGCATGAATTAAATTAAATTGCATCATGAGCATCATGTGTCTGCTGATAGTGTTCAAGCTATGACAAAGACTCTCTTTAAGAGGAGCATCAAAGGTGTACCAAGAGGTCAGCTGTCAAATTTTCTCAGAGTACATGATTAGATGTGCAGCAAAAAAATACTGTGATGATAAGTATTATTTTTACATGGTAGATTTGAACTACAAAGGGACTTTGTATTCATATTTCAATGGACGTTACTCGGATAACAGGAACATGCTAATTAGCTAACCCCTTACCTAAGTAGTGGTAAAATCACTGTAATACAAAGACTGGCGTGGTTTACTGCTGTCATTATAATTTACTGTTTACAGCTTTTTGTCTGCAGATTTCACAAAAACATTTTTTGCACAAAAGCAATTTAGTTTTTTCTGTGGTATCCTTTCCCATTAATTTACGCCCTTCCAAAGGAAGATGATAATCTGAGTGTGACAGATGTTGTGTCTGGCTGTCTCTGGACCAGTTTTGCTGTTGGATCCTCTTGTGACTGTAATTTAGTCGCTTGTTTTGCCAGTCAGAGAAACATCTGCTCAAGTAGGACAGCCCTGTGGGAAATTTTGTGGTTTTCCCTTATAAATAATGGTTTGGTTAAAACTAAAAAGGGATTTACAGACTTCATTAAGAACTTTTCTGGTTCTGAGACTGGTGCATTAAAGTATTAAAAGTACTATGAATGGGCACTTAGTCTACTACAAATCTTTAAGATACACCTAAAAACCTACACTTGCAGATAATATAATATTGACTAAATATAAGGTCACTTAAGTGTAAATCCCAGTCTGTAAATCCCTTTTAAAGAGCAGTACACTACAATGACACAATGAACACATTCACATAATTGCACTTTGTAATAATAAAAAATCTTTTTTTCTTTTTTGTTATTTTTTTATGTTTATGTAAATCTGACTAAATATAGCTGATTTGAAGGGTTCATTCACCCAAAATGAGCAAATTGGCTTCAATTAATCCCCTTTATGTCATTTTTGACATATTTATCAAGAATACAAATAGAAGTGACTTAATTTTTTTACTCAGCAGAAACACTGCCAGTGTGAAAGCACAACGTGAACCTGCTGTTGTGCAACAGTCCTGAAAAAGAACGTGTTTCCATTTGAAATTCCCTTTTTGCAGTTACTGTATACCCTGCTTCAACATATCCACATCTCAAACCACAAACTGCACATGAGCTTTCTCCTCTGACATGGTTTTGCTCAAGTATAACTGACCCAGACCCTCACAGGCCAGTCTGTGGTTTATTTCTCAGGCCACAGCACCTTAAAATAGAGCTTTCTGTATTCCCACTCCCAAATCGAGTCCATAATTCCCACCCTTCTTACAGATTTATCCAAACATAGGGTTAAAACGATCTTTGGCTTACTGATGTAGGTAAATGACACATCTTGTGTCTTGTTTTGTTTAACAGATTTTACTGTTTTAATTGGAACCGAATACTTTGATTAAATCGACTTGACTGTAAAATGAATGTACACTCTTTATGCAAAAGAACACCACATTTAAGTAAAATGATGTATCTCCTAAATCCCTTGAAAGAAATACAAAGTCATAAACATATATTAATATGGACGACGTATTCCAAAGGTCTTCATTGTAATGTTTTTTTCCCACCTCTAGTGATGCCTTTGCAAGTAGTCTTTATCAAAAATACCAAGGGTGGGTTTAAAAACATAAAACTAATTTCTGACCCTTTTGTCTTTGTTATGAAGTTTACCCTTTTTACAGAGGCTTTGCTTTCGAGAGACAGGAAAGAGTTAACAATCATGGGCGCCAAAATAATCAGTCAAGGGGTGGGTGGTCTCAGGGGAATTCTGCTTATCATGGGTGAAGAAAAGGAACTGCAGGAAATGGAGGGAAGTGGATTGGGGGAAACACGTCTTCTTTCTGTGCTTGTAAGCACAAATGTGTGCAGTGGTATTCAGAAAGTGTGTGATATTTTGTGAGAGTGTGTGCTTTTGTGGCAGGAGGAAGCAAGGCGAGTGGGGTCTGTTAACCTGATATTACCAAGTGCAATTTGTCCCTGGTTCAACTTCTTTGTTGACCCTGGAACAACATTGTGATTAAATCAGATTTGAAGAAACAGTTTAGGCTTAAAATCAGTGTTTGGTGCTTGTACATAAATGTCATTCATCTATAATTTTATTTTAATTTTAGGCATTACTCAGGGGTAAGGTTGAGTTTAGGTGAAGAGAAATGGTCAGGACTATATTTTTGCATTAAAATGTTTTTCCAGAACACATTTAACTTGGCAATATCTGGATGTGCAAGTGGGGTCACCATATGTGTGGAAATCTAGTTAAATAAAGTGTGGAAAGTGTGTATATTTGGGAGATTTGGGAAGAATGTTGTTAGAGAGATGTATTTCAGTTTGCAAAGTCTGGCAGAGCTAGAGCGAAAAGAGCAAGTATAAGATAAGTTCTTGCCAAGAACAAGTGCTTACTCGTGTGTTTTAGGTGTTGAAACATACTTTGGGATAATGTTCAGCAAAGATTCTGCTATGGAAAATGCTTTTATAAAATGTTCTTCACTTTTCAGTGAAAAACTGATATATTCCTCGTGATGAGAGAGAGATAGACTCCCCCAGGCAGTAAATGTGATGCTGGTCAGCTGTGTTGCTGATAAACTCAGAATACACCCATGTTTGTTCTTCAGTAGAAAACAGCTCCTGTGTCCAGAATGTAAAACTAGTGTACTGCATACTACAAAGTATAGCTTACAATTGTGACATTGTATTTCTTAATTCTGAAAAAATCTTAAAATCTCAAAACATATCTGACAAATTCAGTCTGAAACTTTATATATCTATGTAATAAATGTATATTCTGTGACTTCATATCCTACATTTGAAACTTCACATTTGCAACTTTTCTGGTAATTGTGGTTTTATATCTCACAATTGTTGCTTTATAGTACAAACTTTGTTCTTTTTTTTTTTCGCATAATTGTCTCGGTCACAAATATTCTAATTTATAAATATGTGAATGATATATCCTAATTGTATTATAATTATAATTATAATTATAATTATAATTATAATTATAATTATAATTATAATTATAATTATTATTATTATTATTATTATTAATTGACCAGCAACCAGTAGGTAGCGTGCAAAGCATATTACAGATCAGGAAAAGCCAACAATATTAATAACAAAAACAACAATATATGCAAAAACATATCCAAAAAAAAAAAAAGTTATGGTGAATTGTAAAGTTATATCTAATAATTGCATTTTTTTTTCTCACCGTCACTCTGTCTTTCAACAACAAATGTATTTATCACAAATATTAAATATACACTTAAATATCTTTTGTTCACAAATCGATATAACTGACGTTTTCTCATAACTTTTCTCATATATATGACGTTATATCTGTCACTCACAAATTTATGTATCATAAGATAATTGTGACCTTATATATCAAAATTGCAACTTTTTGTTATAATTATGACTTTATATTTTTGTCACATAAATGATGTCACCATTTTATAGTTTTGAAATGTCTTTCACTTTCCGGTTGTTCTTAAGTAAGAAAACAAGCACATGATGAATTTTGATTGCATTATTGTATCATGCTTGTCTTACATAATGGACCCAAAAAGATGCTTATGTGTAAAATGAGCAGTAGGGTGTGTACTTTATTCCGCAAATTTGTGTTGTGTTTGGCGGTCTGAGCTTCACTACAGGTCCTGTGGGATTCTGTGTCAGTAAAGTGAGATCAGAATACTGTGGTCCATCAGAAAAGAACATCCAACAGTAACACCTTTGAGTGAAACAAACAGTATCTGCTTTTCTGCTTGCAGGAGGAAGCGCCAGTCAAGCCGTCAGTAGCTCAGCTGGCTGGAAAACTCAAAGGTTATGCACTGCCAATGCCAGGAAACATGGAGGTAGTGGAATATCTTTCTGTTTGTGTCTTGGTTGTTCAAAATTATGTTTTCTTTGATTCATATAGCTATTAAATGTAATGGTACAAAAATCTACAAAAGGAATGGTTTTCAAACAATGTGTGTTAATGTTGGTAAGTAGTTCGGCTGCTACCAAAAGTGGCGATTCCACTTTGAATCAGTTACAACGTCTACTGCCAGTCTTGTTAGTGAATAATGAACATTTTCTATTTTCAGACCCACTGGTGATCATGTATTGTAGCTTACAGTATGGCTCTGAATTGCAGGTGATATCTTTGAGAAGACCCCCATGTTCTTTAGCAATAAACAACCAAAAAGATGAAGAACATGAAGAGGTGAGCATGCAAACATTGACACATTAGTTCCTAACTGAGTTATAGATATCAGTACAATCTTAAAAATAAAGAATTAAAAAAAATAAAGGTTCTTTAAAAATCTGAAGAATATTCTTTAACCACAAAAACCTTTTGTGAAACAGAAAGGTTCTTCAGATGTTAAAAGTTTTTTATGGAGCCATTTAGGCAAAAAAAGGTTCTTCTATGGCATCAAGAAGCACCTTAATTTTTAAGTTTAAAATTTTAAATGTTAAAATGCCTATGTATATATTAATGCCAGGAATCCATGTGAAATAGTCTAATCACAAATGTCTTTAAAGTAACTTATTTTTCTGTTGCAGAAGTCATCTGTCTGTCCTCATCCTCCTAAGATAAAGATAAAGAGTTCACCCCTCATTGAAAAACTGCAGGTGAGATTTACTTAATTATCCACTTTAAACAAAATATCAGTCAAAATATTTAGCCAGATATTTGCAAGTTTTCACCATATGAAAGATGCTAGCCTTACAGGTTTGTTAGGTTGCTAATCAATTTCATGTCATATCATTTCCGAAGTGAACTTTCATTCAGGAAACAGGAAATCTGTTGCCTCGTGAAACTATTTTCTAAAATATGTAATTAGAAAGCATCTTGCATGTAACTGTCACATTGCAAAACATGATGAATATGACAAAAATAACTGCAAACTAGTTTTAATTTATCCACAAAAAGAGTTCACAACCAAGGTGTAGTAGCATAAAAAATACCCAATGAAGGAAACAAGCAAAAGAAGCTAATGAGTAATTTTTTTTTCTTCAACTACTTATATTTTCAAAACATTGCTTCTTTTACATTAAAATCCAAAATGAGACAAAAAATGAGAAATACCTCATATTTCTTGCTAAATAAATGACTGTGTTTAAAATATCACATCAAAAGCAAACATTTGTCATATGGTACACACACCTGTAAAATAATACTATATTTTTTGATATCATACACACAGTTATCCAAAACCTAAAGCTTTTCCTTCATGAGCTCTGTACATTTCTGTATAAGACTGAAAGTAATTGGTGTTGGTAAAAGCAATGACCATTTCTCAAACGGAAGGCTGCATGCTCCAATGGTTGCATTTGCAGGCTGCATGAGTCATCAGGCCTGGTTTATTTCAGTTAACTGAGCATTATATTTTTGAATCATAAGCATATTACAACAATTTACACTTAACTAAGAGTGATGGTCAAATTGATAATTATTTATATTCTAAAATGAATTCTTCCTTAAGATGTATGCGACCTATAAATGCAACCTTCGAAGGATGCAACCTTCTGTTTGAGAAATGGCCAATTAGTGTTTTCACACGTGAGGAGTTGTGAGGCACTGATGAATTAGTGAGATGTTTGGTTTCAGAAATGAGGCGTAAAGATTGTATGTAATCACTTGGAAAAAAAACAAGCTAATGAGCAACAGGTGAACTCGGTTGAACTAGGTAAAACTGCAGGGCAAACTGAACCAACAACATAATGAGTCAAAAACAGAGCATACATGCTGCAGTACACCCCAAACAAGGAGGGAGAGAGTGTTGAGGGAGTAAAGCAAAAAAAAAAAAAAAACCCTCAGGGGGCCAATAAAGTCTATGGGGCAATGGATTATTGATGGAGCTAGTGAAGAACCACGAGCAGCAGAAGAGGTGATATAGAAGTGGAAGGCAGGAGAAGCTATGATGAAGACCTGATGGATCGAACCAGGGTAGGTGGAATCCCAGTCGAAGCAGAGGAGAAGGAGATGCAGGGTGACACTGGAGGCAGAGCAACAGGCTAATGGCACAGGACAGAGGTGAAGTTGGGAACAAAGCCATGGTAGAGGCAGGTTTAAGACTGACTAAGGTGACGCCAGAGGCACAAAATAGCATGATGGAGTCCAGTGAAACCAAGGGAGAATGGAGCCCAGAAGGAGCTTAAAAGGTGAGGTGGAGTCCAGGGCATAGGGGCTCAAAATAAACACATGAAATCAATACCCCAGGACAGAGCTGGTGAACTAAAGAACTGAGGCGAATCCAAACATGGTGTAGGAGATGCAAAGGGGCTGAAGGAAACCAGCAGAGATAGAGCAGAATGATTGGCTTGCTTTGGAAGAAGAGGCAGGAGATTTCTGGAGACCCTGGAGAATCACTGAAGACAACAGTGACCTTAGAGGCCAGGATGACGGAACTTGAATCACTGGAGTCAGGAACAGCCAGTTCGGTTATGAAGGAAAACTCTGGAGTAAACACTGGATTGTGCTCAGGGGTATCATATTAATGTAGCATCATTTAAATCAGAGAGCTGGGCCAGTTTACTAAATTTGGCTGAATAAGCAATAAAAAAAAGGCTTTCCTTTGAGAGGCAAAGGAAGGCTGATGCTACGTGCATTGTTCTTATATGAGTCCAGTGTTCTATCATGTTGCTAGGTTGCTTAAGCACAAACATGATGACGAGGTGAAATAGGAGTCCAAAAAGGCTTTAATCAATTAACAAAGAAGTCATAAGAGTAGTGTAGTAACACACAAACAATGCCAAATGGACAAAACTAAGGATACTACACAAACTAAAGGCATTTAAACATGAGCAAACAAAGGCAGTCAATGAGTTAATCAATGAGTAACAGGTGAACTGAATGATACTGAAATAAGCACAGGAAAACTAGGTCAAATGATGGGTCAAACAGAAACAACACTATGAAACAGAGCCTACATGTTACAGCAAGGCTGTTAAACTCACTTCCTGGAGGGCCACAGCCCTGCAGACCTTGGTTCCAACCCTGCTCCAATATTGAGTATTCTAAATACAAATAACAGGAATCTCCACTTTCTTTTTTGTAAAGGCTAACGTATTGTCTATTCTGGTCATATAGAATTTTAGTCATATTATAGTATGTTGCGAGTATACCTCTTGTACCTGCTTCTACTTTTATAAAACTCTCCTGTCACCTAGTGTTGAAAATGTGCTATTGCAAAGGTTTATCAAAAACAAGACCACCCAATGGCTTAAAATGTTCAGCACGCATGCTACCATAATACTGTTAGCATTTATACAGTGTGTTTATATAGTATATATAGGCTACTATACATACAGTAGTATTCAAGTATTCAATTTTGACCAATGAGCTGAATATAATCATATTTACCAAGATTTTACACCAAGTGCTTCTTTTTTAATAATTACTTAATCAAACTGACAAAATGTGAAAACGCAGTTAAGTGCTGTTTGCAGTAAACAATATTCATCTGCAAACAAAGCAAGTATTTTTAATGTAACGTTTCTGCCACCTACAGTTGAAATAGTACCACTGCATGGTCAATACCTGCAACTAAACCCCACACAGCATCTTTTATGAGAGGTGTCTAGTTCGTTTGAACTGTCATTGGTTCGTGAGATTCATCTGCTCACAAAAGGGAGAGGTAAGCATTGTCCCTTCCAATTGGTTCAGGCAAGGACTCTAATGAGATAACGGCTTAGCCACAGTAGCTGAGTGCTGAGCTGTACTAGACTCGACTTAGCAGCTATCAGGCAGTCATGGGACAAAAGGGTTGCCGTTTCTCTCTCTTCTTGTTCTCTCCTGTACAGGTAGGAGATATTAAGTTCAGAATAATGTCTTTCATTTTACAGTGCAAGAGAAACTTAATATTTTTTTTTAATACATAAAAAAGATAATAGATTATTTATTTATTTATTTTTAGTTTGTTGAGATCAGATTTATTCATCTTAGCCAGAACCAGTGGAATATAAACTAAGCCTGATTTATGTCCAACAGCCTTTGCCAGAGGTTAACCATGGGTAACACACAGGTAGTCAAGGTAAAGATAATTTAAAAACCTAGATATTACTGTTAATAATCCGGCAAACATGTCTGTTAATTTTCATTTAAATGCAGTTATTTATTTATTTTTTTATATTTCAATTTATTTATTTTTAAAATTATAAAGGTGTTCTACAAATATGGACTACTTATTATTATATTTGTTGATTTTATTATTTTCCTTGTTTTAATTTCAACCAATCAATGCATTTTTATTCATTAATCATTTTAACATCTAGTTTATTATTTTCTATGTTCATTAAAATATAAGCAGGAATATAAGCTTAATTAAACTGAATACATTTTTTATTGTACCTTTTAAAATAATATTTACACATGTAACATTACATTTCCACATTAAAATATTATGTTTCTTTAGATAACTTTGTTAAATAAGTTTGATTGATTACTTCTGTTTCATTAATTACATTTGTTGTTTTATTAATTGGCTTTTTGCCTTTAGTGAGTAGACTTGTAAGTGCTACATTAATAGGAAATTGAGGAAAGTGGCCAAACTCAATCAATCAATCAATAATTTTTATTTATATAGCACTTTTAACAACACAGGTTGCATCAAACCTGAGTACCTTAGACCAGTTTTACTTTATTATCATTGATATACTATTATGGTTTTCATTATTCTAAATTAAATGATATTTTAGATTTTTTGTTAGTTTGACATTTTTATTCATTAGTATTTATTATTTTTTAAACTAATTTATTTTAGAATTTTGAAATAATTTTTTTTTTTCATCTCTTTTTTCAAATCTTGGACAATGCACTGCCCTGTGTACCACTAAATACATATTTAATAATGAGTAAAATGCACATTTAATTCAATTTTATTTACATCACATCATCAGTAAATTATATTATGTTAATGTGAATTATATCATCCACTTTGTTCTTTACATATTTAGTTTCATTTGACCTCTATTTTTGTTTATATTCAAGAACATAACAGATTCTTTCTTTCTCTCTTTAAGGCCAATCTTGCCCTCTCTCCAACTGTCCTGCTCTCCCCACCCAAAAGTCCAGAGTCCAAACAGCCACCCACCACCTCAAGTCCCATCAGCCCCTGCAGCTCCCTGAGCTCCACCCTGCAACCCACTCAACTGTCCTGTGAAGATGAGGCACCGGTTAGCTTCGAGCAGCCGGTCGAGGGCACTCCACTGCCCAGCATCAACAAGGTTAATTCATTTGTCAGTATCAATAGCAATTCAAAGGATCTCACTTTGCAAAATGCATTATGCTTTACTCTTGTTTGGGAACTTACTGTAATGTAAATTTGATTCAGATTCACATTTCTCTGGTTAATGCAATAATTTAGCAGGAGATGCAAAACCATTGAAATATTACCTTAATTAAAATTAAATATTATCTTATATTTGTTTCGTTTGCCACATTTTCTTAAGAAATCCCTTTTAAATGCATATAAAAAATAAATAATATATTTTATAAAAATACAAAAATGGCATAAAATATTATTTTGTAGAAAAATACCATAATTTTTTTAGGGATACTTGGAATTTACTGAAGAATATACTGTAACAGGTTTAGGACTACATTAGTAACACATTATTAGAAATGCAAGGTGTGATCATTGAAAACCTGTATTTGTTTTAAAATAACTAGCAAAACGTGTTCTCTTGAAAGTTCAGCAGTAACCTTTTACATGCTTACTGTTCCTCAGAGAATCTCTAATGTGTGTAGAATAGGATCTGATGATATCAGCATCAAGGTGCACGTCTTTTTGCGTGCAGTATTGTTGGCTTAAGCTCCATGTAAGCCTATACGGACTGTCCATGCACTGCCTGAGGACATAACAACAGAGTTTGCAAACTCTAATCCAATCAGGCCACTTCTGCATCACACCGTCTGCATCTCTTCAAAGAGCATTCGGAAGAGAATGCAGCCATAACACATGGCTCGAGGGGTGAGAACCAGAAGGGTGTAAGTGACATTTTTGGTGAAATATACATAAAATGTCACTTACGCCCTTCTGATAAGCTCCTTCTACTGGCAAAAGTACTGTCGTCCATAAGTGTACAAATTTGTATTATAAAAGCACACAAAGTCAGATCAAACTATGATTCAAATTTTTGCTTTGTCTTTCCTGTAAAGTTGTTGAAATGTAACTTACGCCTTTCTGGTTCTCACCCCTTTATATTCTGCACTTAGCTGCTGAAATGCTATGCTCTGAAATGATATGTTGATTCCAGAATGCAAATACTACTGTACATTAGAAAAATTATGCAGTATTCCTACAGAGCACATTGAATGTATATGCCACAATGCATTTAGCTCAGCTCAACTTATCAGTTTCATTGTAAAAAATAATTTTGTAATACCACCTAATTTTTTTCTAAAATGTATTTAAAATAAAAACATTTTGAAATATATTATTAAATATTCAATCATTCATTATTAACTAAATTCAATCTATCAATGATTTTATTTATATAGCGCTTTTAACAACACAGGTTGTATCAAAGCACTGAACAGTTTAAGCAGAAGAATACAATGATAGGGATGTATAATGACGAGATTGAACTATTTGTTATTAAATGCAGAGACGGTCTCTGCAATCAATTTGACAATAATTGCTAGAAATTGGCAGTATGTAGTGCAGGATTGTACATAAATCACTTTTTTAACACAAAAAAGTTCTGAATCTGAATCTGAATCTGCAAAGATTATTTGGAAAGTCACTAAATCATTTTTTTGTTTTTTTTTTACACTGAAATAATGATGGGATGTTATTAGAAGACAGGAAACAAAATAATGCGATGTTTGGATGAGTGGTTTAATTCACTGTAGAAACCAAACTAGTCTTTAATTATTTGTCATCAAGATCATCTTTTTGTTTGTTGTGTATAAAATGTACCATAATCAAATACTGCCATAATGAGCAACAGCTGTATGTTTCTACAGACATACTTTTATGAAATTATATATGTGCGCTAGCTATATTAAAAACTATCCATCACAGAAAAGCTCAGATTGACTAGTCACAATCAACTAATTTTACTTAGTACTAAAGTTAACAGTTGACAGTTAAGTATAATTAAAATTCCATATTACCATATTAAAGGAACAGCCAGCATCACCACCTAAATTTCAGATTACTGTGAAAATTAATTTTTCAATAAGTGATTAATTCAATAAATTTGTATTGTGTTCATCAGTATTGCAAAGTTACTAGTTACATGTAATATAATTTAATTACAAAATAGATTAGTAAAATGATCGAGACTGATTAGGTTATGAAGGGATTCAAAAAAAGCTATTGAATAAAATGTTATCATTGTAATAAAAGTAATGAAAGATTTGGAAAGTCTGACAGTAATCAGGGTTGAGTACTACTGAAAGGTTAATCCTGCCTAGTTCACATGT